>NW_020172738.1:3728745-3765616 GCF_003031525.2 Neophocaena asiaeorientalis asiaeorientalis | reverse complement strand
CTCCGCGGCATGTGGGATCTTCCCGGACCGGGGTACGAACCCGTGTCCCCTGCATCGGTAGGCGGACTCTCAACCACTGTGCCATCGGGGAAGCCCTATGCTAACATTTTTTAAATAGGAAAATAGGATAGTTTGGGCACGAACCCATGTCCCCTGCATCGGCAGGCGGACTCTCAACCACTGCGCCACCACGGAAGCCCTATTTAAATATTTTTTAAAACACCTTTCAGTTTTGTCTTAAAATGCATTCAATCTTTGAACTCCATGTCTTGAGTATTTGAAATTTTATACAATATTAAATAATGAAATAATTGTTCACTCTTTAAAAATACTATTCTTGGTCTGCTCTCCTTTAGGATTGTCCAGTGCTACAAACAAAACTTCATTTCCCATTGGTGTTCACAGACAGGGCGTTATGTCCACAAGACATCAGTGGTACTTTAAAATTTGAATGTTAATTCTTTTTCCATGTAATTGCTGTTTGCTTTTGACATTGGCTTGTGACAGTGAAGGCCTTTTCTTTTCCTTTGTTTATTAAGTCCTTTCCCATCTCTATCTAATGGTTTATGTTACACTTCGGCTGAAAAATACATTGCATGCCCTTTACCAATCTATAATACTGTACTCCAGTGACAGATGTGCAGCTCAGTGGGAACATTATAGACATCACATGCCAGGATGAATAATTTCCTTTTTTCCCCTAATATTCAGCATCCTTTATAAGATAGAGTCAAGAAAACAAAAACTCAAATCAGGAAATTTGCATCTCTTTTAATAAAAAAATTTGCATCTCTTGTATCTTCTTTGGCATCAGAAGATAGAAAAAATTTCCTGTGTGCCTGACCTGCTACCTATGTCTTTTATGAGGCAATTTTCAATGTGAAATTTAGATGGGAAAGCGGTCAGAAACATGAGCCTCCTGTTCATGTTTTCTATGCCTCTGGTGTTAGATTCGTTTTTGAATAGTTTTTATAGCCAATTTAGCAGTTTCTTATCTAGATGGCGTTTTTTAATTTTCAGTTTGTTTTATGATTAAGCTATCCTCAGGGTCCCTAGTGTTCTTCTGCAAGAAAATAGCCTGCTTGTTCTAGGAGAGTGGTGCTAATGGACAGTTGTGGGAAATATAAGCAAAGAAAAGTGGATAGAAGAAATTAAATTAGGTGTAAACTGGGGCTTTTTCATATTTTTAGCACATATGACTTTCTTGTATACTTTTCTTTCTGCAAATACAGCATCAACTGATCTCTAGGGTGGTTATTTTCCCAACTGCAAATCAATTTCATTTGAAATAACAAAAATATACATTACTACATAACACACACCAGGCAGGAAAGAAAAAAATAAAAAGACCAGTGTGTACTGAAACAGCTAGTCACAGTACAAGCCACGTGAGAACCTGTGGAAACTATAAACGGGGATCTTTAGAAATGTTGTCACATAATCTCTAATCATTTCTATTTGCCTCAAAGAATTGAGGACTTTTGAGAATCACTTAGATCAAGCACAACGTCTGCCCGGCTTCAGCAAGACACACCAGGCTAGAGCATTAGAAATCACACACATAATTAGAAATCGCACACTTAATTAGAAATCACACATAATAGTGAATTATTGCCATGTAGCTGGTGGGGCTTCTGTGTGTGTGTGTGTGTGTGTGTTGCTTTATTGTTCCACAAAATATCTAAATACTCTTTTCATTTAATTGGAATGTAATATATGCCAATTCAGCTGCTATCACTCAGGTAGGGCAGCAAATTCATATATAAACTGACATGTACTGGGAGCGAGAAAGTGTTCAAGAATCCACAGATTGTTAGAAGGGATCATATGCTAGGAAAGTAGCAGCATGCAAGTCAATACAGTACCCATAAGTGTGTGTGAACTAGATAATTTTTGAAGGGTTAGAGATATAAATGATGACAAAGGGTCACTTATTTCCTCAAGGCAACCTTCCATGCATGCCCAGAATAGGGCTTGCTCTTCTCAGAAGGAAAATGTCAGGATCCATGGCGTTTCTCAGTGTGTGTAAAGCACTAGAAGTATCTTTGGAAAGTTAAATGAGAAAAAACCAGCGGGATGTTAAGCCACTTAGCAGGAGGTCTCACTAGTTGACACGTGTGCTCTCAGTTCTTGCTAATAGAGCCATGAAGGGTGACTGAGTGAGAAGGGTCAGTGACGAGGTCACCAATCCTGTGATGACCTAATCAACTTAGTGTGGGGATTTCCCCAGGCAGGAGGTCCTATACCTCACCCCACCAGCAGCCCCAGTGGGAGGGTAGACTTGGAACATCTTAGGTTTGTGGGATCTCAGCATGTGCCAGAGTGGGCGAATGCAGAAAGCAAGCAAGAAAATGAAAAGCTTTTTGTCTTGAGGAGGACAAAGCAAGCATCTTCTCAGGAGTACAGAACGCAAATGAGAAAATGCCAAAGCAAAACCTGAAAATAAAATAGTGATAGCAATGGTCTCAACATTAGATGGAGAAGAACTGGAACTAAAACTGAAACTACCAAAAAGAAAAATCACTCCAGAAAAATCTTTTAGTCTGTAAGATGAGACTTGTTACCAGCACCCCTCTTACTATTACTAGTTTTGTAGCCATACATCTGGAAGGCAACCAGTCCATCTAGAACCAGCAAAGAGTCCAGAGACAATGTGAACCCGGAAAATAGCAACATCTGGTATGAAACTAAACTGGGCTAGAAAAGGGTACCATTTCCCATGTGGTGAGGGGATAGGAATTTGGGAATGGTTACATCAGATCTTAACTAATTAAACAGTTAATTCCTTATTTCTCCTTTATATTTTTCTTCCAGTTCCATTGAGATATAAATGACATACAGCACTCCGTAAGTTTAAGATGTACAGTGTAATGATTTGACTTATATAATCATGAAATGTTTATCGCAATAGCTTGCATGAACATCCATCATCTCATACAGATACAAGATTAAATAAACAGAACAAGGTTTCTTCTTGTGATGAGAACTCTTAGCATTTACTCTCCTAAACACTGTCATATATAACACATGGCAGTGTCAATTCCATTCATCATCCTGTACATTCCATCTCTAGTATTTATTTATCTTATAAATGGAAGATTGTATCTTTTGACTGCCTTCATCCAATTCCCCCCTGCCCCCAACACTCACATTTGGTAACCACAAATCTGATCTCTTTGTTTGATTTTGGAGTATAATTGACCTACAGCACTACATTAGTTTTTGTTACACAACATAGTGATTCAATATTTCTATGCATTTCAAACTGATCACCAAAATAAGTTTAGTTTCCATATGTCACCAAAGAAGATATTACGTAGTTATTGACAATATTCCCCACACTGTGCATTTTATACCCATGACTCATTTATTTTGTAACTGGAAGTTTCTACCTTTTAGTCTCCCTCACCTATTTCTCTCATTCCTCCACCTCCCTCCCTTTTGGCAACCACCTGTTTGTTCTCTGTATCTATGGCTCTTTTACGGTTTTGTTATGTTTGTTTCTTTGTTTTGTTTTTAAGATTCCACATATAAGTGAAATCATACAGTATTTGTCTTTCTCGGTCTGAATTATTTCATTTAGCATAATACCATCTAGGTCCATCCAAGTTGTCACAAATGTCAAGATTTCCTTCTTTTTTTATGGCTAATATTCATTATATGTACATACCATATCTTCTTTATCCATTCATTTATTGGTGGGCACTTAGGTTCCTTCCATATCTTGGCTATTGTAAATAATGCTGTAATGAACATTAGGGTGCATATATCATTTCTAATTACTGTTTTCATTTTCTTCAGATAAATATCCCAGAGCGGAATTGCTGGATCATACGCTAGTTCTATTTTTAATTTTTTGAGAAATCTCCATACTGTTTTCCATAGTGGCTGCACCAATTTACTTTCCCACCAACAGTGCACGAGGGTTCCCTTTTCTCCTCATCCTTGCCAACACTTGTCATTTATTGTCTTTTTTATAATAAAAAGGTAGATGTAACAACAAATAAAAAGACATCTATCAGATGTCTTTCTGGCAGATATGATGTGAAGTCTCACTGTGGTTTTAATTTGTGTTTCCCTGGATGATTAGTGAAGTTGAGCATCTTTTCATGTGCCTGTTGGCCATCTGTATGTCTTCTCTGGAGAAAAGTGTTTTCAGATCCTCTGTCCATTTTTTAATGGGATTGTTTACTTTTTTGATATTGAGTTGTATGAGTTCTTGGTATCTTTTGAATATTAGCCCCTTATTTGATATATCATTTTCAGATATCTTCTCTCATTCAGTGGGTGGCGTTTTCATTTTATCAATAGTTTCCTTCACTGTGCAAAAGCTTTTTAGTTTGATATAGTCCCATTTGTTTATTTTTGCTTTTGTTTCCCTTGCCTAAAGAGACATATCCAAAAAAAATATTTCTAAGACCAGTGTCAAAGAGAGTACTGCCTATATTTTCTTCTAGATGTTTTATGATTTCAGGACATACATTTAAGTGTCTAATGCATTTTGAGTTTATCTTTGTATATAGTGTGAGAAAAGAATCCAGTATGATTATTTTGCACATAGCTTTCCAGTTTTCCCAACACCATTTATTGAAGAAGCTTATTCCCCATTGTATATTCTTGTCTCTTTTGTTATAGATTAATTGTCCATATATGTGTGGGTTCATTTCTGGGCTCTCTCTTCTGTTTCATTGATCTATGTGTCTGTTTTTCTGAGCTAGTACCATACTGTTTTGATGACTATAGCTTTGTAGTATAGTCTGGAATCAGAGATTGTGATACCTCCAGCTTTGTTCTCCTTTCTCAAGATTTTTTTAGATATTCAGTGTCTTTTGTTGTTCCATATAACTTTCAGAATTTCTTGTTTTAGTTCTCTGAGAAATGTTATTGATATTTTGATAAGAATCACACCAAATCTGTAGATTGCCTTGGTTAGTATACTCATTCTAATAATTTAATTCTTTCAATCCAAGAACACCATATATATTTCCATCTGTTTGTGTCATCCTTAATTTCTTTCATCAGTGTCTTAGAATTTTCTGAGTACAGGTTTTATTCCTAGGTATTTTATTCTTTTGATGCAATTATAAATGTGATTTGTTCTTAATTTTCTCTTTCCAATATTTCATTGTTAGTTTATAGAAATGCAACAAATTTCTGTATATTTATTCTGTATCCTGCATTTTTACCTAATTCATTGATAAGTTATAGTAGTTTTTTGGTGGTGCTTTTAGCATTTTCTATGTATAGTATCATGTCATCTGCAAAGACTGACTGTTTTACTACTTCCTTTTCAATTTGGATTAAATTTATTTATTTTCTCTGTCTGATTGCTTTGTCTGAGACTTATCATACTATGTTGAATCAAAGTGGCAAGAGTGGGCATCCCTGTCTTGTTTCTGATCTTACAGAAAATGCTTTCAGTTTTTCACTATTGAGTTAGCTGTCATATATGGTCTTTATTATGTTGAGGTGTGTTTCTTTACATTGTTAAGAGTTTTCATCATAACTAAATGCTGAATTTTTAAAAATTCTTTTCTGCATCTACTGAGGTAATCATATGCTTTTTATTCTTCAATATGCTAATGTGGTGTATCACATTGAGTGGTTTGTGAATATTGAAACATCTTTGCATCCCTGGGATAAATACCATTACATCCAGGTGTATGATCCTTTTAATGTACTGTTGAATTCAGTTTGCTTGCATTTTTTTGAGGGTTTTTGCATTTATGTTCATCAGTGTTATGGGCCTGTAATTTTCCATTTTGTGATATCTTTGGTTTTGATATCAGAGTGATACTGGCCTTGTAGAATGAGTTTAGAAGTGTTTGAGAAGGATAGGTGTTGACTCTTTTTTAAATGTTTGGTAGAATTCATCTGTGACACCATCTGGTTCTGAACTTCTGTTTATTGGGAGGTTTTTTTTTTTAATTAGTGATTCAATTTCATTACTGATAATTGGTCTATTTTTATTTTCTGTTTGTTCCAGGTTCAGTCTTGGGAGATTGTACATTTCTAGGAATTTGTCCATTTCTTCTCCATTGTCCAGTATATTGGTATATAATTGTACCCAGGAATCTCTTATGATTTTTCTGTGGTGTCACTTGTAACTTCTCTTTTTCCTTTCTGATTGTATTGATTTGGACCTTCTCTCTCTCTCTGTCTCTGTCTCTCTCTCTGTCTCTCTCTCTCTCTCTGTTGTTTTTTTGTTTGTTGTTTTTTTTGATGAGTCTGGCTAAAGGTTTATCAATTTTGTTTATCTTTTCAAAGAACCAGATCTAAGTTTCATTGAACTTTTCTAATCCTTTATCTCTATTTAGTTCATTTCCTTTCTGATCTTCATGATTTCTTTCCTTCAACTCACCCTGGGTTTTGTTTGTTCTGTTCTTTTTCTAGTTACTTTTAAGTGTAAGGTTAGGTTGTTTATTTGACATTTTTCTTGTTTCCTTAGGTAAGCTTATATCACTATAAACTTCCCTCTTAAAACTTCTTTTGCTGCATTCCGTAGTTTTAGATCACTGTGTTTTCATTTTCATTTGTCTTCAGGTAGTTTTCTTATTTCTTCTTTGATTTCTTCAGTGAATTATTAGTGTTTAGCAGCCTATTATTTAGCATCCATGTGTTTGTTTTTTTGCAGTTTTCTTCTTCTAGTTGATTTCTTATCTCATAGCATTGTGGTTGAACAGTTAATTCTAAGAGAAGAACACCCCTGATATCCTGACTGCTAAGTCTTGTTGTTGTTAGGAGCTGGTCTGATCCTCATGGCTCTGCCATGTTGTTCTCCTTTTGGAAATAAATAATTTCACAGGACACCAACATCAGACAAGGTCATTCTGCAGCCATGATGAAGTGAAACAAAGAATAAGACCACTCCTCATTTTGTCCCAGCACAAACAAAAAACAGTTCATTGTGGAAGCTACAACAAATATCCAACTGCCAAATATCCCTCTCTCCTGCCTAATATGAGTAATGGCTATCTCTTTTCCATTTTTTTTTCAATTACAGCTTTAACCTGCCTCTAGTCTTCCCTCCTAGATAAGACTTATTATTCCCAGTCATAGAATTGTCCTTTTTCTGACAGTATCTAATATAGAGAAAATCCTTGCTTCCTTGAACTTTCTCCCAAATCACCCAACACAAAGTCCAATCCCATAGGAGATCCTTTTTAGAAGAACTCACTCTTTTACCAAGATGTCTCAATGTTTCCCGTGACGTGCAGGCTTCCTCACTGCAACTAATGATAAGTGCAAATTTTTGACCCCAGGTATACCCCAGATAATCTTGGCTAGATGTGCATGTGAAACTTTCTTGCACTAAGCATTGTGTGTAGCCTTTAGGATACAACAGTGAGGAAGATGGTGCCATCAAGTACATAAGCATCACCATGAATCGGAGTTCTTCCTGTTTTGCTCACTGATGGTCCCCTTAGAGAGCCCAGCACATAGTAAGTTCTCAATAAATATTTATTGAAAGAATGAAATAGCTTTCAGTCTACCAGCTAGGAAGTGTTCAGCCGGGAGCCAGACACATAGAATGTACAATTAACAATAACTTATTTCATATTATATTAAGTTCAACAGTAGTTGTATATTTATTTAAGTTAATTCTACTCTACACTTGTAGAGTGTTGAGCCAAATATTTGCTTGTGATCTTTGTAATAAACTATTTTCTCTCCAATCTTTCAAGTCCATTACCTCTTTCAAAATATTGTACAAGTAAGGTTTAGTGCAGAAAGTCAGCTCTTTTTATGCAGCTCCAATCATATTGTAGTCAGCATTTCCTGACCTTCCAGGATTCTGTCATTTAGCTCACTGTTCCTTCCAGTTGAAATTGCCTTTATCTCCTTCTTGGTTAGGTTAAAGAAATCCTATTTATAATTTCCTTGTCTGATATGTTTCTTCTTAAGTAGAAAAAAAAAAAACACTTCCATTTTTCTGACCTACCTGAGGAAAACATATTCATACATTTTTCTATACAGATGTTGTTATTTCTGTGTGGCAATTTCTAACCCTCTGCCATGCACGGTTCCTTTGGAAGGTAATGCATCTATTCCTTTTCTATTCCAGGCATTTAGTTCTATGTTGTATTCAATATATGGTAAATAAATAAATTTGTGGCCTCCCAATAAACATTTAATTATTTCCCCATTGGAAGATAAATCCACACTTCTTTTCTTGACATTCAAACCTCTATAAAATATTGCCTTAAAATATATTTCAAGGGTATCTTCCCTTACTCCTCTGTGTGAACAATTTACTTCCATGAAGTTGGTCTCTGCATGTTTACTGGCATTTTTTCCCATTTTTCTCTTCCAGAGTGATTTCCCTTCCTTTTACTTAGCTAAGACTTACTTTTCCTAAACTTCTGAATAAATTACTACCTATGTCATTAATTATCACCAGTATAGGACATGAATACCAATATATAGATGATGTACCTCGAATCCCCAGGACCTTACACAACATAGAGACTTAATACATGACTGATGACAATGATGGTAGTGATCAGGTGGGAGCTCAAGAGCTCAACAGACATAGAAAAGATGCTTCTACATGGTCTTAAGCCAGGATCTGCTGTCAAGAATAAAATAGAAAGAAGGAAGAGCAGGATAGCAATAGAAAACAAAAATAGCTCCTGTTAGACATCAAATGGTGGTGAGGAGGTAAACCTAAGCTGTTGTCTTGAGTGCAGAAAGGTCATGTGGTTCTCTGGATTTAAAATGATTTATTATGACCTAACCAGACTTTAGAGTTTGGGCTTTGAACATGGGAATTTCATACATAGAATTCAGAAAATAAATTACCCACGTACATGTCTCATTCTTTTTAGCATTATTTATCTGAAACCTCATAATGCTATTCCTTCTCCTTTGTGATTTAAAAAAACTTGCTTGCATCATTTTCTTGGATTATTTCCTGCTAGACCTTCATAAAATATGTCTATTTTTAGGTGCTACTGAACAAATGCTCCTCATTCCCCGCTTGCACCCCACTGTGCAACCACAGAGGAGCCTACAGATCAGTGGGGGTTGATTCTTCATAGAAATAGCATCTCATCTTGGGAGTATGAAATTTCAGGGAAATATCTTTGTAAACTACTTGACTTATTTCTAAATTTCTTCTTATTCTTCTCCGACAAGGCCTGAAGATTACAGAAACGTAAATAAGTCATATATCCATTGCCTTTGAATTCAGTTAGGGTCTAATATTTAAGGCAGAGACTTGAATGAAAACAAAATTGTCTGAAGTATTATGATTGTCTCTGGGAATTCAAACAAAGGATGACGATAAAGACAAAAGGCCTTTACTATAAACTAACAAAAAAGGCAGCACATAAATAAGTGCAAAAACCAGAAAAATGGGCAAATAAAAGGACTTATTCTCATAGAGGAGCTTGGCTTCATGGAGACCTCCTGGAGGAGGTTCAGTTTAATGTGGTCTTGATGGGTTTATTGGCTTTTGACAAATATTGACTTGAGAGGAAAATTCTAAATAAAAATCAAATTCAAGAAGGCAAAATGACTGTTTTGGGAAAAAAATAATCTTGATATGTGTAAACAGCAGTCTTCCAACTCCAATACAACTAATATATTATCCAACATATTTCCTATTTTATCAATCCTCTTAGAAAACTAAAAGCTACATTTGGGGTTCTGTTACATTTTCTTTCCTCAGCCATGATGTTTTTATTTTTTGTCATACCTTTCTTTTTTTCTCTTCCTCTCTTTTCTTGTTTCTTAGGTTTTCATTTCATCCTGATTTGTTTTAGTTATACCACACTTATGCATTTCCCTGTATTATCAACTGCACAAAATGCTCTTGTGTAAATAAGAAGGGTAAAAAATTCCACATTCATTACAAATACATTATAGAGTTTAGAGTGAGAAAGAAATCTAGAAGTGGAAGATGTTTCCAAAAGGTGGAAAACTTTGAATGTCATGTAAGAAAACAAACAAAAAACATATATTTTAGGCAAAGAAGAGCCATTGCATGTTTACTGGCAGCAGAATGATATAATGACTGTTCTACATTGTGAATATAGTTGTAGAAAAGATGAGAGATTGGAGGAAAATATTGGTCTAGTCAAGTGAACAGTACACAGATGCCTGAAATAGTTCACTTAGTTTTAAATGATGTATTGTCCCTTACACAGTCTATCTAAAATTCACAGAGACTAAAGTAGAGGTAGAAAAAATTGTAAGGAATGAGTGCACTAAAGTTTAATGCAACAGAAGTTGTGCTTCCAAGGTAGAGAAGAAAGATTCTAAAACTGACTGTATGATGGCCTCCAGTTTTGGTTCCACATGTAAGCAGCATGGAAGTCACCATTCTGTTCTAACATCAAGTAACAAACTGAACAGACTAAAAAATCAACAACTCTTCTTGGATCTGTAAGAGATGGTAAGGACACAGGGCAAACTGTTGTCCCCAAGACTGGAGGGACAGACAGGGGAATATAGGGAGTCTTGACTAGCAGAGCAGAAACTCAGGAGAGGAAACTACTGAGGGAACTAGTGCCGGGTCAGTAAAACCTGAACTGCAACTGGTAACTTGCTGAAGGGTCAGTGTGGACAACTCTGAGAGATAAAACCTGCAGGGGGCCCCAGACATAGAGGGGCCCAAGATGTTGTGAGATTTATCTCCAGGAGCTCAACCAGATTCCCTCGGTAAATATCAGAGAAAAATCTCCTTGGGCTTCTAGAAGAGAGAGAGGGAAAGGAACCATTCTGAAAATATTGGTTTGGCCAAAGATGGTATGGAAAAACCCATACAAACTTTCTGGCCAACCCAATACATTAGGGCACTCTGTTCTTCTTAACAAGGTCTGCCTTCAGGGTTAACTAGTTAACCAGAGCCTACCCGCTGGAATATTATCAGAGCCTAATTGACCTGGAGAAGGGAAATATCCAACTCTAGTCCACTTTAACCATCCTGTCCCACATAAGGGAGGAGACAAATAGTGAGAAGCATTTGTGCAGTTCACAGTACAGAGGTATAAGCTTACTGAAACACTGAAGCATAATCATAGGACTACAGAACGCTTCCCGCACACACACCTCACCACAACATTATTAAAGGCCTATCTACAGCAGTTCCTTTTACTCAAGATACATCATCTATTGCTACCAGTCAGAGAGAATGGGCCAGAAAAATATATATATTTGAAAAGATAATGGCCCAAAACTCTCCAACTTTTGTGAAAGACATAAATTTAAAGATCCCAGGAGTTCACTGAGCTCAAACAAGATAAATTCAAAGGAAAATATAACCAGAGACATAGTAAGCAAATGGCAGAATATTAAAGATAACATATAGAAAATAGCCAGAGGAAGACAAGACATTTCATATAGAGGAAAAACTCAACAATTCAAATGACAATCACGTGAGACTGACAATTTAAATACAGGTGCATATTGTTGTTTAGGTAATAAGAAATATTAAGTAATTGCCTTTAGATTTTCCAACTTTTTCTCTAAGTTCCTGCTAGATTTCATATTCTAGTAGCAGATGTATTTTCAGAGAAATGTACAAATGTTCCTGTTCTCTTTGACCAGTATTAATTTCTTGAGATCTTATTGCTTGTTACTTGAATCCTGTGGCTCTCATACACCTGGTATAAGCAACATTTAATTTTTGAAGTATATCGACAATCTCTTTATAATTACAAGATGTAATTTTACATTTTTGCATTTTAAAAAACAGTTCGATCATAATCTATGCATGCTTTTCCTTCATGCACCTGCACACATGACCTTTGTGAACAAAAATTATCATGTACAATCTGTGTTTACTTATAACTTTCTGGTTACATACTGCCTATATCTGTGGAGTCAAGTTACTGAAAGTAATAGGAAAAAAAAAATACCTAGGCTGTGTTCATTGGTTATACAAGTTTGAAATGCTAACCAGTATATTTTACTCACTGTTACACTTCTGCTCATGCTTTAACAAATTACTTCTTAAATCTAGGATGTTCTAAAGCCTGCTACCAAAGAACTGAGTTTGAAAAAAAAATGACAATAGAATTTTCATCAGAACACAAGAAAAATAGAAGACAGCATGACATCATTTTAAAAGTGTGTAAAGAATAAAATATAAAAGACCCAAACAGGAAGACTTTTCAAATCCCATGCGGGTCTTAATGCCTATAGAAGAAGAGAGGGAATGAAAGACAATTGGAGCAGCTCTAGTGCAGCTCAAATTGTTGGCCAGGCTAATGGGGAGCTCCAGAGCAATGAATACCCATTGGAGGAGCCCCACAATGGACAGAAATGGCCTACCTCTAGTATCTTGATTATATGCTCAGTCATTGACCGGGAGTAGCCCAGAGAAAGCTTCAAGAAAATGATTGTCGATCTTGAACTTGGAGCAGCTGGAAGTTGGCAGCTCTCACCTTCCTTGAAGCAATTTCTCTCTTAAAAGAGAACCGAGCAGCACACTCTCATCACTGCAATACGTATGAATTGGAGAATTTATACCTTACAATGGGGTGTTAATTTGTAATGTGTTAAAGACATATACCCATTCAAAAAGGAAAAAAAATTATTGACAAGTATTTACACTAAGACTGTATCAGTTACCTAAACTCATGTGATAAATTACTCCAAAATTTATTAGTTTAAAATGACAACCATTTCATTTATTCATTATACTGTGGCTTAAGATTTGGGGCTAGGCTCAGCTGGGTGGCTTTCTGTTGGTTTTACCTGGAGTCAATCATATGGCTGCAGTTATCTGATGGCTCAAGTGAAGCTCACTGGTCTAAGGTGCCTCACTCTTATGCCTGGTATGTCTCTCATGCTAGACCTGCTTCTTCACAAGGCCCATCAGGCAGTCAAGTTCCAAGGAGCAAGTATTCCTCAATCCTCTGCTTGTGTCACACTTGCTGATGTCTCTCTAACCAAAGTAAGACACATGGCCAGCCCTAAGTCCATGAGGACAGACTATACTTATACACAGGTACTGGGAAGTATGATTCATTGGGGGCCATTACTGTAGCAGTCTACCACAGGGATCAATATATGAGGAATGAAAAAAGGAAAAGCAAATACGCCTGATGTTTGCAGCTAAGTAATTAATTAGAAATATTATGCTTTGATTGGCCAGAGAAGCAATAGAGACAAAGTGGTTTATTTTGAACATAAGCATTTTAATATATCAACAGTATTTTGTTCTATAATTGCAAGTATTAACTCTTTGCTGATATTATATTATCTGTCTCTAATTAAACAAAGTTTCTATGTTTTTCAAGTATATAAAAAGTGATATCAAAAAGAGAACAAAAGATTCATTCCAAGAAACACAAATAAACTTCCATGAGTAAGTCTGACCTGAGTCAACACTCTTAAAAAAAAAAGGGGGCTTTTTTTTAGGGTTAACTTCTGATTTGGGGTCTAATCTGGTGATCTGAGCCCATGTTTTAAACTTTTATCTCTCTTTAAAATATCCACTGAAATTGCTAAATGATTACTTTGGGAAAAATTCATACCTCTACAGAAACCAGGGGAAGATACATCTACCTGCCTGAAATGTCAACACATTTGGAAAAGATAGAGTGTAGGCAAGTTTGTGATCACCGTTAGAAAGAGGTTTCATCCTGAGAAACAAATGGGAGGAGCTGTATGAACCCTCACTAACCCCCTGATGCAGAGTGCTAGATACTGTATAGTGGACAGGCACATGGAAGTCACTACAGAGAGAATCTTTATCTTTTGATCATTTCTGAGATCTGCAGTGGGTGATGGAGTAATCCTCTTGTCTCAGAGAGAATAATTTTAATGCAAACCAAAAAGCATGAACTGGAAGTGACATACGCTACAAAAGAAAATGTTCACTGAAAAACTATTGACTCCAAATGATTGAATATAAATTAGATAAAGAGCCTTCTCTAAAAAGTTTGCATTACCTGAAGAATGAGGGCGGGAGGGAGTATTGGTATGTCTTTAGTTTCCAGTTCCATTCAAGGGAAATTGTGGATCTCTTAGTATGCAAAAACTTTATGAAAGCCTCTTATAATTTTAATATGCCTGCTGGTTAAATTGGATACTTGCCATTATATTTCTTACTTGAATATTTGCTGAACTAATGGGATAACTCAGTAAACAAACGTTTCACTCTCATTTAGGTTTTCTAGCTTGGTTCTTTCTCCTTCTTAATAAACCTGAACAACTCTAGTTTTTATATTCTAGGTATCAATCTTTAGTAAGAAAGCTGGTCTTTAAAATTCTCCTCATAATAGCCAAGAGGGATATAATAATGTATTTATGAGGTCTGCTTTATAAAATTGAAGTGTAGCAGAGCATGAAATATTCCTTTTTTAAAAAGGAACTGTTACCTAAAACATAAAATAATGTTTTTTAAAAAATTCTGCACATTAGAAAGAGCTTTATAGAATAAGAAGAATAACTCAATTTTGCACGAACAAATCTAGTTCACTCTTTAGCTTTGGAAGCAGTTCTTTGCAGGAAAATGCTCTCAGCAGGAAGTCCCTTTTCTTGTCACTTTAGCAGAGCTATATTGTAAGTAACTTTTAAACCAGGCGCCTCCATGCTCTACTCATCTCTGGCCTAAGCACACCTTTCAAATCTTCTAATCACACAATACCCTGTCTAACTTGTTAGTTCTTTTTGTAGATCAGAGAAGTATAATTGAAGAATAAGTAATTAACAGATGACCAGATCTCTTTCCTAACTTCCCCTTCAGAAATCTCGAGAACAAACTGTGTGAACAAACCGTGAACAAAGTAACATCTAGAGGAAGATCACAAGAAGTCGATGCACGCAGTGGGGGCTGCCAAGGAGTCTGATCCCCTATTTCAACGATTAACTGAGATTACTTCCCTTTTTCCCTTTAAAACTTTCATGGTCAAGCAGAATCTTCGGAGGTGGTTTTTTGGGGACATTGAGTCCACCATCTCCCCAGATTGCCAGCCTTCTGATGAAAAGCAACTTTCCTTTCTACCAACATCTCTCTCTTGAGTATTGAGTTTTGCGCGGCGAGCAGCTGGACCCGATTTGGTAACAGGTTCATACCTGGAAAATAATCTGTTGTCCTCCCTTTCCTTGCCTCACTCAGTTTTGGTGTTGTTGTCTTTAACTTCCCTTTTTCATTTCTCATGTTTCCATAGACAACTGATTTTAGAAATCTTCAAGCGAATGTTTGAATCCTTTTTAAACAACATATATCCCGAGCTAAGAGAATATTTCTCTACTAAATCATTCCATTCTAGATACATGTAATATCTCATGTAAATAGCTTGAAAAAATTTGAAATGGAAATATTATCTCCATCATTCAGATGTGAGTATTTCTGGGTAAGTTCACGATGCCAGGGACAAAGAGAACTAAGGTTGGACCCCAAGACTGTCTAACCACACCACCTATCAGGCACAAAATCAGTCACAGAGTCAGTTAAGTCCAGATCTATCTTTTCATTTAAGAGCCAGCTCTCCTCACAATTTTAGATGTTAATACAAAAGATTCCATTATTTCTTCTATGGGAAGCAACCTGAAAAATTCTAAGTCGGGCTACCAAAATGAGATTTCAGGAAGAAACTCATTTCATCTCCATGATCCATTGTCCCATTTCTGTGGGTTGATTCCTCCCTACTCACTACCACATCCCCTTCTGAATCAACAACAGCCAAAAGATTTTTGCAGTATGTAGTATAGAGCACAGCACTACAGAAATGCCTAAGAAGATTCTAAATACACTCACAACTGACTAGCAGAATTGTGGACAAATCGACTTCAGAATTAGAGAAAGCCTCTAAAAACTGTGATGGAATGATTGTTTGAGAAGTAAACCAACTGTTTCACAATATCCTTCAGTTAAATTGTGAGTCACTGGGCCATCAGGAAGTAATTGGCTCACAGAGCAGTCATCAACAACAGCAATGAAAATGTCAATTTCATAATTTCTAGGTTCAAAAGGTATCACTGGTATACAACAGAATATACAAGCAAGGAACTACTGAAGCAGAATCCACTCCTTCCTGATCCCACCCCCTATCCCTCTTCAGAAGTTTCTCTGAGTCAGGGAAGAGGAAGGGATAGTTTGGAATATAAAAAGCTTTAGAGGCTATTCACTGCGTTCTCATCAACCTGGTATAAACATGGGAAATGGGACGGGGTGAGAAGGGAAGTGCAATATCATTTACTCTGATGATTTTAACTATGAGACTAAAAGAAACCAGAGAATTTAAGCCCCATAATTCCTTTACTAACCTGGCTCTTGAAGACAGAAGTTCAGTAAATCTCCCCAGGCCACACAGCCAGGGAGGGACACAGGGATGGCTGACATGTCTTGGGGGCTTGAGAGTGAGGCACAGAGGGTCTTGCCTCCACGGCTTTCTCCCCAGACCCTAAGAGGGACCTGCAAGGTTACCAAAGGGAACAGATTGTCTCCAAAAGAGCAAACCACTGTGTCCACGTGGCCTGCCGTGGTGAGGAACACCAACACTTTGTGGCGGGGACCGCAGGTGGACACACAGAGATCAGAAGAGGGTGCTGGGTGGACTTCACCTGAGCTCACAGCAAAGAAATCAAAGGTTGAGTTGTTCAAGCTGACTTCTGCATACCCAAGTTTTTCACTATCAAAACTTGTCCCACAGGGCTTCCCTGGTGGTGCAGTGGTTGAGAGTCCGCCTGCCGATGCAGGGGACACGGGTTCGTGCCCCAGTCCGGGAAGATCCCACATGCTGTGGAGTGGCTGGGCCCATGAGCCATGGCTGCTGAGCCTGCGCGTCCGGAGCCTGTGCTCCGCAACGGGAGAGGCCACAACAGTGAGAGGCCCGCATAGTGCAAAAAAAAACCTTGTCCCACAAAAAGCCATTGATCTAAACTCTAGGTTAAATATATCCCATGGTACAAATGTTGTATAAAAAAATAAAGTCATGGGTCCGCAATATTTGAGCCCTCTGTAGCCTGTTGCTGAATTACTGACAGATCCCCATGTGCCTATGTCCTTATCTGTAGAAGAGACACTTCTATAAATTATCCCCTGCTCCCCAGAGACAATGTGACAATTAAGTTATTCAGAGTGAACCTTAACTATTCAATCTTCTCTTTCACTTAGGAATTTGTCTTCTATTTGTTTGGAACCTTAAAGCTGAGGGTCAAAACCAACAAACAAAAAGAGACTTGCACTACGTATCACTATTTTATGACTACTGGTTAGCCTAAAATGTACTAATTATAACTCAGAATCAGATTGTCTCTGGAACTTCATATCTAGGGATTAAAAGAAATGTAACCAAGTGGCCAGGCTGATTAAAGTGATTATTACTTCTACCTGGGGAAAATTATATATCTTTAGATGCAGACTAGAGAATTTGTCATAAGTATTCATGCTATATTTTTCTTAAGAGGATATGGAAATACTTTTTTTTCTCTAAGAAAATAAAGCTAGCCATGAATAATCGGCATGACTTCATTGTTCCTAAAGCCTGCATGCATTTACTGAGTACCTACTATGCCTCCGGCATAGCTGATAAAACTGGAATCAAAGCAGACTAAAATTCCTGCTATCCTGATGAAAAATAAACAAAATAAATGAGTAAAATATAGAGTGTTTTAAAATATAAGTAGCATGAAGAAAATCAAGTACAAAAAAGAGCGTGGGAAGGTTGGGTTGCAATTTTAAATTGGTGGCCTGAGAAGGTTACATCTAAGTAAACAGGAAAGATGTGATGGAACAAGGCAGGTGGATTAGAGAAGGCTGTTCCAGGCAGAGGAATAGCACAGGCAAAGTCCTGAGGCAATTGACCTTCTACTGACTTCTCCACCAGTCTCCTTCAAGGTCCCACAGCAGCTAGATGTGCTGTTTCCCAGATTCCCTTCCTTACTTCATCTTGCCCACCCACATGTGTTTTTCTCTGACCTACCAATTCCTCTGTTCAGATCCTTATTTTTCCAAATACTTGCACAATTGTGTAAGTTCTTATTCTCTTATTCCATAATAATAATGGTGCTTTACTTCCCCGACTGAACCCTGACATCTCACAGTCTCATACATCTTAGTCTCTTACTCAAAATTTCAAGTCACCAAAGTGCATTGTAATATGAGGGTTAATTCGCTCATTCCTGGAATTGGCCTGAACTGTTTGGCTCACGTATTTGCATGACACCGATTCCTGGTCAAGAAGTGAAAGGTACCGATTCACAGGGTTATGTTGTGCCCATGGGTCTGAGGAGTTTGGGGGCAGTTTTTACCAGCTTGCCAGCATCGTTTTTGATAACAGGGGCACTTGTACCTAGTCTCAGTACACTTCCAACGGGCTCTTGTTGTTGGGTTTGGTTACACAGTGAGAAGTATGCCTACCTGACCAGCAAGATGTAATAGCCCCAGTTCAAGAGTTGTTCTCTGCATATGTCCAGTGGTTCCTGATTCAAGAGAGAAAAGCAGTCTGATATGACCCTATAGAGGGAGGAAACTGGACCTTGGACCTGCCTCTTCAGACTTCTTGCTGGGTGAACTCCTTTGGCCGTGATGTCCTGTCTTTAATTTGTAACTAAATTGAGTATTTTTCCTGAAATAAACTGTAAATTAACAAGCATTGACATTGGGGGTCCTGTGAGTCTTCTTTAGCAACTGAGCCAGTCTGACTGCCACTCCCATACTCACATGCCATGAAACATCTCCCTCCCATCCTTGTCCCCCAGCCACCAAGTTTCCCTCCCTGCAAGAAACCAGCCTTGTAAATGCCATGTGAGTCCTTCAAAAGATATTTTATGCATATTTAAGCAAAGTCATATATACATATATTTTTACTTATTTTACACACATAGAAAAAATTTGTGTACAATGCTCTGACCCTTGTTTTTTTCAAAGTCATACTTTAAGAGAGTTTTAATTTTCCTGTAACTTATTTGTTAACTTGTAAGCTCTTTTTTTTTTTTTTTTAAGAAGATGTTGGGGGGTAGAAGTTTATTAATTAATTAATTTATTTTTGCTGTGTTAGGTGTTCGTTTCTGTGCGAGGGCTTTCTCTAGTTGTAGCAAGCGGGGGCCGCTCTTCATCGTGGTGCGCGGGCCTCTCACTATCGCGGCCTCTCTTGTTGTGGAGCACAGGCTCCAGAGGCGCAGGCTCAGCAGTTGTGTCTCACGGGCGTAGCTGCTCCGCGGCATGTGGGATCCTCCCAGACCAGGGCTCGAACCCGTGTCCCCTGCATTAGCAGGCAGACTCTTAACCACTGCGCCACCAGGGAAGCCCTGTAAGCTCTGTCTTCATATGGAGACTAAGTTTCTTAAATGCGATTATTCTTTGTCCCGGTTTTGTAACTTTGGTCACATGTCTGTATGAACATGAGACACAACACTAAAAAGTCACATCACTTTATTTTGCTTCTTTTGATTTCCTGATAAATTTAAAACCTCTTCTAAATTCCCTCACTTAGGAAATTGTTCAATCCCAGTCACGTTTGGCATGGGGAGGTCCCTTCTTTTCCGTAGCATTGTTGTATGAGAATCTCAAGATGGGAAAATCGTCAGGAGGCTTCACCCTGTGTCCACGGTGGCGGTCATCATGCTGCATGCATAGCTGTCAGCAACACTGGATGTTCTATGTCCCTTGGTCCCTCAGCACTCAGCATCCCCCCAGAAATTCCTCTTCACCTGTGAGAATGAGTTGGGCCAGTCCTCTGTTGCTACCTTCAGAGCCACGGCCCCCATCCGATTTACCCAACCTCATAATCAAGAGTGTTGTGTACAAGAAGGTCATGGTTTTCTTCTATTTTTTTACCACTCTCTTGGGAAAAATATAAAAATCTGTGTTTACTTTCCTGTCTACACTTCTCTTTTGAGGATCGGGTCACTTCACCTCCTACAGCCCTTGGAGCTCTCACCTTTCTTAGATAATCCACTCCAGTGTCCCTTGGTGCATGAAATACAAAAGTTGTTGGGACACTCGCCTTCCCCACAGCACGCTCCTCCCCTCCTGTGCCCAACTCTCCAGAAGAGATTTAATAGCACTTAAGCTTAGGCTGTTCTGTTATTTCCATCATCACAAGGGAAGTCAGTAAGAAACCTTTTTTTTCTATACCTCCTATTAAATTTGCTGCCTCAAGTGGCAGAATAATCATAAATCTACTACCGAGCCTTGGACATCAGCCACCCTTCACACTGTGTCTCCCTTCTGCTGATGACATTATGTTGTATTTCAAAGGTTCTGAATAGATTGTTCCAGAGGCTCTGGAGTTGAAAATAATTTTTACAAAACATTAACTCCTGTGGTATCAGATTTTGATTTTCTTTTGAGCACAGCAAACTTCGGCCCCAGTACCTTCAAGGTTCCCAGCCCATCCCCACCCCCTCAAGAAATAACAAGAACAATAAAGTTGCTCAGCAAAGTTTTTAAACTTTAGAAAGGTTTGTTTGAAATGGTGAAAACATATAACCTATGAAATGAATTTTTTCTGTTTTTCGGTAGAACTATTCCAATTTCTATTTCAATTAATCACAGGTATTTCTATATTATTTCAGATCACTTTTAGCAGAACATGATTGTAATAAGTTGAGGAATGCCAACGCCCTCCCAACCAAATATAAAGTCTTAATTCCTGGAATGTTATCTTATAAGACAGAGATTTTGCAGATGTGACTTACGGATCTTGACATTAGGAGATTATCCTGGATTATCCCGGTGGGCCCTAAGTGCAATCACATGTATCCTTGTAAGAAGAATCCAGAGGGAGATTTGATCACACACAGAGAAGAAAACATGAAGATGGAGGAGAGAGAGATTTGCAGATGCTGTGGCCCTGATGATTAGAGTGATGTGGCCGCAAGCTAAGCAGCGCCCGCAGCCGCCAGAAGCTGGAAGAGGCAAAGAACAAATTCTCCCCTACAGCCTCCAGAGGGAGCATGGCCCTGCTGACTCCTTGATTCAGCTCAGTGACGCTGATTTTAATTCTGCTGTTTTAGGCCACCAAGTTTATAGTAATTTGTTGTGGCAGCCACAGGAAACCAGCACAATAATAAAATACCATTTTAAAAAGAGGCATGTTTAAAATGTAGGCATTTGGAGATATAAAGTAGAAGAGAAGGGGGAAAGATTACTATCAAAGAAAAATCTTGTTTTCCAACATTGTAGTTCTTCTTTGTCTTAATTATGTACCAGAGAAACTTTCTCGAATTAAGAACTAACATTTGTTGCGTGCTTGCTGTGTGCTAGTCCCCATAAAACCTGCTTAGCACATGTTACCTGGCTTAATTCACAGCAACACTATAGGCATATAATTATGCCTACTTTCCTTGGGAGGGAACCAGCTTTGAACCAGGGTAAATACATTGGCCTGGTCACACAGCTGTTGGTGACATTTCCTGAAGAACATCTTAAGGAATCTCTGTAAAACCTGTATACAGATCTACAGGGTGGCTTTCTTTTTAATGGTAATGTTTTTTTGTTTTTTTGTTTTTTGTTTTTTGCTGTACGGGGGTCTCTCACTGTTGTGGCCTCTCCCGTTGCGGAGCACAGGCTCTGGACGTGCAGGCTCAGCGGCCATGGCTCACGGGCCCAGCCACCCCACGGCATGTGGGATCCTCCCGGACCGGGGCACGAACCCGTGTCCCCGGCATCGGCAGGCGGACTGTCAACCACTGCGCCACCAGGGAAGCCCAATGGTAATGTTTTATAATTATACAAACTTACTTTGCCTTGGAACTGCCTCCTATCCCAAGACTTCATAAAATGTCATAATAATAAGACCTCTTTTGCTTTTTCTCTATTCCCAAGAATTGTTTTGTGTAAATCTGTTTTTTATTCCATGGTACTAACCTCAAAATGTTAGGAATAGGAATCAAATAATGAATACAGATTAAATGTGGAAATCAAACTAAAAACATTTTTTGGAGGGATTTAAGAAAGACTTGAATAAATGAGATAAACCAGATTCCTTATGGGAAAAAATATTGCAAATATGGGACTTTTTCAAAATCAATGTGTGCATATAATTTAACACTATTTAAAAATACAATGGAGGGGCTTCCCTGGTGGTGCAGTGGTTGAGAGTCCGCCTACTGATGCAGAGGACACAGGTTCGTGCCCCGGTCCAGGAAGGTCCCACATGCCGCGGAGCAGCTGGGCCTGTGAGCCATGGCTTCTGAGCCTGCGCGTCCGGAGCCTGGGCTCCGCAATGGGAGAGGCCACAGCAGTGAGATGCCCGCAAACCGCAAAAAAACAAGAAAACAAAAACAAAAACTATAATGGATAACTTTTTTGACAAACTACAAGATGATGTGAATATTTAACTTGAAAATAAATGGAGACAAATAACCAAGAACATTTTGTGAAAGATCAGTAATTGAGGATTTGCATGATCAAACAATAAAAAGTATTAAAATTTTACCACAAATAAAAGTTTAGTATTGGTATTTCAACAGAAGAAACAATGGAACAGAAGAGAAAGGCCAAAAGTGAACTCAAGTACATATAGCAATTTAATTTATAATCAAGTTGCCAATTTAAATGAGTGAGAAAGTGGTGAATTATTTAGTAGAACCCTTGAACAACTGGATACATAGTTGGAAAAATACATGAAGTTAGAAATCTATCTCTCAAAATTATCTTAAAATATATTAAAGAGTTACATGAATAGCCACACAAAGAATTGAAGGAAATACAGGTAAATGTCTTATTTCAGGATGGGCAGGGCCTTTCTAAACCACAAGCAAAGGAAGCAGTCAGTAAGTGACAGTCACTGCTGTGTCATCTTTGATGCTCCGCCCTTTGCTACTTGACCTAGGACTCAGCTCTGGGACACCTCCTCTTTATCTACAGTTTCCTATGGTGAGTACAGGCACTTCCACCAGTATTTATATCCTGGTGATTCCCTAATGCGTATCTCCCAAATGCATCTCTCCTCTGAGACTTACAGTCCAAAATTCACTGCCTACTCATCAGATCCAACTGGCTGCCTGAGCAATCTCTAAATAATGTCACCAAACCACTGCTTCACCTCCACATCCCACAAAACCCGCTTATTTTCCAATCTTCTTTTTAGTTGCCATCCATTTGGTAATATTTCTCACTTTCCTCCAACTCCACACAAAATCTTGTATCTTGTTGGTTCTACCTTCAAAATATATCTCAGATCTGACTTTTCCCCACCATTTCCACTGCTACTTTTCTAGACTAAGTTGTTATTGCCTCTTGCCTGTGTCTCTGCAATAACCTCTTGTTTTCCGTCTTCCACCTTACTCATCATACATTTGAGCTTTCACCACCCCTTAAAAGGGATTTTTTTCTTTGAACCAGAGATGTCACTCTTCTGTTTAAAACACCCCTAATGGAGACTTCCCCTGGGGGTCCAGTGGTTAAGACTCTGCTCCCAATGCAGGGAACCTGGGTTCCATCCCTGGTCAGGGAAATAGATCCCACATGCTGCAACTAAGAACCCGCATGCTGCAACTAAACTTCCTGCATGCGGCAACTAAGATCAGGTGCGGCCAAATTAAAAAACACCTCTAATGGCTTCCAAATGCAGCTAAGATACCATATAAAAAATTGTAGCATTGGGCTTCCCTGGTGGCACAGTGGTTGAGAGTCCGCCTGCTGACGCAGGTTCGTGCCCCGGTCCGGGAAGATCCCACATGCCGCAGAGCAGCTGGGCCCGTGAGCCATGGCCATTGAGCCTGCGTGTCCGGAGCCTGTGCTCCGCAACGGGAGAGGCCACAACAGTGAGAGGCCCGCGTACCCAAAAAAAAAAAAAAATTGTAGCATAACCTACAAAGTCGTGCATGATCCCATCCCTGTTTATCCAAACCCCCAACGCTACTCACCTCTTCTCTTCACACACACTGGCCTACTTATTCCTCAGATGTGCCAACCTTGTTCCTCCTGTGTTTTCTTTTCTGTCTTCCTGGAATGCAAAGCCAACACACAAGGCTGGCTTATTCTTATCCCCTCATTCTCAACTCAAATGAAGATTAGCTTCATGGTAAAATAATTGTCAAAGGGAAAAATAGGTAATTCACAAAAGAATAAACATGAATAACTATGAAAGCACAGGTAAACTTAAGCTATGAATAAAAGAAATGCATATTAAAACAAGAAAATACTACTCTTTGTCAAATTGACAACCCTATTAAATTATTTTATCAATTGTAGACAGTCAAATGCTTCACATATATATTATCTGTGGTTGGTTAATTTCACACTGCTTATCTGGTGGGGCAGCCCATTTATTTGTACAACTTCCGCATGTTCATTAAACACCTAGATGTCTGAGAGGCACTTTTTATATAATGGTAACTTCATAATGAAGAGAATTGAAAATGTCCCAGCACTTAACTGTAGCATACATTGTAGTTAAGTAAGACTGGCACTGAAGAGATGGACATAAATAAACTAGAAAATATGTATACAGAGAATTAAATCTTGGAGTGTGATAGAAGGTGATGTGACTGGCTACCTTAGACTGGATAGGAAGGATAAACCTTTATAAAGAAGTGACCTTTAGGCTGAAAGCTGCATGAACATCCCTGCATAGACATTTGGCTGAAAGCACAAATTTGCAAAGATTGAAGTGAGAGTCTCCCTCTTAGAGGGCTCTGCTCATACAGAGGTCTTACGTTACAGATAAGCTCGGTGTAGTAAGAACAATAAATAGACATTTCTCCAAAGAGGGCATACACATGGCAAATAGGTATATGAAAAGGTGCTCAACACTATAAATCAAGAAGGAAATGCAAATCAAAACCACAATGAGGCATCATCTCACTCCTGTTAGGATGAATATTATTAAAAAAAAAGATAGCAAGTGTTGTTGAGAATGTGTAGAAAAATGAACCCTTGTACACTGTTGGTGGGAGTGTAAATTGGTGCAGTCCTTTATGGAAAACAGTATTGAGATTTCTCAAAAAAATTAAATATAGAACTACCACATGAGCTAGCAATCCCACTTCTTGGTATTTATTCAAAAGAATTGAAATCAGCATCTCAAAAAGATATCTACACTCCTATGTTCACTGCAGCATTATTCACAATAACCAAGATATGAAAACAGCCTAAATGCTCATGGATGGATGAATGGATAAAGAAAATGTGGTATATATATACAATGGAATATTATTCAGCCTTACAAAAGAAGAAAATCCTGACATTTGGGACAACATGGATGGACCTGAAGGTTATCATGCTTAGTGAAATAAGTCAGACACTAAAAGATAAATAATGTATGATCTCACTTACGGGTAGATTTTAAATAGTGAAACTCACAGAAGCAGGGAGTAGAATAGTGGTTACCAGGGGCTGGAGGCAGAGGAGAATAGGTGATAGTCAAAAGGTACAAAGTTTCAGTTATACAAGATAAATAACAGGATAGTGCCTATAACTGACAGTACTGTACTGTATAGTTAAAGTTTGATAAGAGGGTTGGTCTCAGGCTAAGTGTTATTAACACACACACACAGTACAGAAATATAATGATAAGGGGAGCGACAGGAAACTGGGAAATGATGGATATATCTACAGTCTTGTTGGTAGCGATGGTGTCACAATTGTATACTTATCTGCAAATGCATTGAGTTGTATAAATTTTTTATGTACTGTCTTTTACATGTCAATCATATCTCAATAAAGTGGTTTTATAAAAAAGAATAAGACTCATAATGTGCCTGATAGGTTGATCGGTACCTACTGAAGTCAGAGAGATAAGCAGGATCTGGTTCACGTAGGGCTTGGTACACCAGGGAAAGAAGATATTTTATATTAGATGAGATAAGCAGAAAATGGGAGGTTTTAAATAGGGGTATAACAAGCTTAATTTATGTATTTTGAAGATTTCTGTGGCTGCACTGGAGTGTGTTGGAAAGTGGTAAGGGAAAAATAAAAGCACCTCCAATCAGTTGGCGGCTGCAGAAATCCAGGAACTGGACTTAGCGTGGTGGTAAGAGAACCATGTAAAAGTAGATGTACTAGGAGTATCCTTTTGGAGTTGCATTGACTGGACATGCTAATAGATTTATAGGGAAAAAAAGAAAACACCTAGATTGTTGGCTGGAGAATTCCTTTGGGGAGAGAGTCGACCAGTTGACCGGAGAACAGACAGACTGTCAGGGAGCCCAGGGATGTGAATATAGAGAAATGGCTGTGTGTAGGGACTAGAACAGACCTGGGACGTTTCAGATATTGCCGGCTTGAAAAGGCCAGGATCTTCCCTACGCTGTGATGCTATGTCTACAGAAGGAAGCCATCACTCCAGGGAGAAGAGTGAGGAAAAGTCCACTGAACTCAAAATGGATACACTTTCTGTCATCAGGCACGTGGAGCCTTGACACCGAAGTTGAGGTGTAGAAAGCTCAGTTGACATCTTTAATTGCCACACGGAGTCTGTACTTTGAGGAACGTGCTCCTGTTGAGCCCTATTTATCGAAGTCTTCCTGTGTGCCGTGTAGGATGATAGCATATTTGCATACGTTATCTCACTTAATCCTTACAAAAAGCAGCACAAAATGATTCCCATTTCTTATATGAGACTCCTGAGTCTCCGAGGGGTTATATTATTTGCCCAAAATCTCAGTTTGAAGTGAGAGGGCCAAAATTATAACCCAGGCAGGACTGAATCAAAGTCTGTGGACTTCTTCCCTGTGCAAAACCTCCACATATGCGCCCTCATCATGCTGCCACTTCTTGGGAAGTTGACTCATCTGGAATTAGTGGGAGGTGTTTACTTCCTCCCCTACTACCACAGGGGCTAAAGAACACTCTGTTACTAACAGCTGGGTGTTTTCTGGTAAGCAATCACCCTCTTTTCCTGTAGAAAAGAGAAGGATAATCTTGTTTTTCCCCTCTCAGGGATTTATAAATTATAGCAACACAGCTACTGGTGTAGGTCACTCTCCCTCCCTCTTCTTCTCCCCCGTGTTTATTCTCAGATAACAATCTTGTTTTTCAGTTGATTGAAAAAAATGAAAAAAAGCAGAAGAAAAATTCCACAGGCACCAATCACCACATCTACCTGCCCACATGCTCCTGAACCCAACATTTTCTTTTACTTTTGAGAGATGTTTGGTTTAAGGAGAGAAAAGGTATTGAATAGCCTCTGAGCTTGGGAGAGTAAATGGACTAAGGACATTGTGTGTGTGTGTGTGTGTGTGTGTGTGTGTGTGGTTTTGTGAGGAGCTAAGACTTGTTGACTCTGAGGTACCAGAAAGATTGAATGGGGAAAGAAGGTGGGTGAGATCATAAAGCAGATGCAGTTATGGGTAGTGGCAAGGTTTCCAGGGAATGATGGTGGAAATGAGAGACTGAGAAGCAAAAGGGTCCATATTTCTTTGAGGAGAGGAGGTAAAGGAACCGAGAGGAGGGCATATTGTGTAAATACAGGAATCACCAAAAATCATGACACTCTAACAGGAGCTAAAATCTGCAGCGAAGGAGGAAAAGTGATCTAGGATCAGTAGAGATTGTTCTAAGGAGGAAAGGTGCCTGGTAAGGAGAGCGTTAAGGGTGAAGACGGTAAGGTTTGGAAGTGACCGTGTGGAGTGGAGAGAGTGTAGGGAGACGAAGTCCCTTCACAGCAACGTCTTTGGGGTTTTCCTTTAGGACTTCTTCCCAATTTGGGGGACGAGACCACAGGTATTGGCAGTTTCTATAAAAATATAAAGAAACATGGTGTTTTCTGTATCCCCATCATATAGAAACATGTATATCAGATTTGATGTAAAGAGAGATGAACTGAGAAAAAAAGAAATTGACAAAAATTCTCAAACCTTAACAGTGTTTCTGGCCTTAGTGGTGTTTTAATTTTTTAATTAAAAAATATATAAAATACACATTTGGGGTATTTTCCAAATTTCCAATAAGAAACATGTATTACTTTTTAATCAGATAGCAAGCCACAGAACACGTTGCTTAACTAATCACTGAGGCTTGATTTTAAAGCATTTCTGTTTGTTTACCTTCTTAAGCAAATGCAAACCATCCAGAGATGTGTGTGATTTACTTTGCTGCGTTGTGCAAATTCCTTTGTAGTCTTTCTAGTCACCCACTTCCCCATGTTTTTCTCCATTATTTTCATGCTAAGCTACCTCAGTGCAATTAGACTTTCTGGAGAGCTGCCAGAGGGCCACCGTGCTGTCCTGTGTCACCATGCTGTCCTGTCCTGTGGCATTGGTGCTTAGATGCTTTCAGGCTGACAAAATTCCAAGGCCATTATCAAGTTCTATGCAGAGCTGCTAACTTGTAACACCTTCTAATCCACTTTGATGACAGGCATTTTGACCTCCTTCACCTTGACTCCATAATCACCACCGGATAAAATACATTGAAAGTTTAATTGAGCTCTAATCATAATTAACAAACATCCAACAAGGTCTGGTCTCTGCATTTTAAGCTGAGGGACATAGTGACTCGGTAATTAAATCTGCAATTAAATAAAGATGTTAAGTTAATACATACCATGAATATACAGTGTTTTATAATTAAAATAATTTTTAAAATACACTTTCTCATTCTACCATGAAACTAATTGGAAACTATTCCCTTCATTAGAACATAGATTTAAAAATGAATACTGACTCTCGTTTTCCTGCTCATTAACTTAAACAAAAACAAAAATATTCAGTATGAATAGCACATACTATCCGGTAATTAAAATTGTCATCTACCAGTGGGAAAAATTTGTCCTTTCTCCTTGTAGCCTTCAACTGCTCTAAAATATTGTGCAATCTGAAGCCTGTGAAACCTACCAACATGTCAAGTAGATTGTGTCCAATGTAAGGAATTTAACATTTAAATGGTGTGCTCATTTCTCCACTTGTATTCTACAAACAAAGCCTTATTTGTTTCAAAAAAATTATGTGTGTGAACCTATTATCTACTTTAAATTTGCTTTTCTGCCTAAAAATAAGGTGATGTTTTTATGAAAGAATGAAAGTGTTATGATACAGCCAGAAAGGATAATATGTATAAACCTTTCTTCAGAAAAGCATCAACTTCTTCCCTTTGGATGGTGTATAGTTTGCTGGCTTTGATGCAGTTAACTGAGGAAATCCAAGTTACAGCTGTGAAAGGAAAATCAAAATGGAGTCAGAATTGCTAAGAGAGTTCTCAAAAATGCAGCTGGGAGGCTACTGAGAAAGTGTGTGTCAACTGAAATAAACACACAACCTGAGAGCTGTGAGTTTCAGTTTTATCTAGGGACCTTACTGAGGACTATATCCTGGGAGACAGCCTCTCAGCTCTGAGGGACTGCTCCAAAGAAGTAGGGGGAGAGGCCAATGTGGATAGGTAGATAGATAGATAGATGATAGATAGATAGATAGATAGATATGAGAAACAGGTATCTCAGTCAATAATTTTAGTGTTTTTCTATGTAAGAGAAGATGCAAGAATCTGTGTTCATAAATTTTTTTTCTGTAATATATATATATATATATATATATATATGCATATATATATATGGGGCCTGTTTTTACTGTTTTCCCAGAGCACAGAGTGCCTCGTCCTGTTCTTCATTCTGAATTCCTTTCAAGGTGTACTATAGGTCAGCAACTACAGTGGCTAATGATTGGATACTTGTAGAACTGGATGGTGGGCAACATTCTTTGTTTTATAAGTCCCCATTTTTGGTTATAAATTTGACCAAGGTTTGGGAAGCATGTCATGATCAATTTGTCCCATGTTGCTAAGAAGGTTCCTTCCTAGGTCATGGGAGGATTTTGTCGATAGGCCACTCAATGCGCTATTACTGGACTAGAGCCTGTTAATTGTAGCCGTAAAAATCTCTGGACCACCTGTCTTACTAGTCTGTTCTGGTCCAGGAAATGATTCTCCCTTGTTGCTTCTTCCCATATCTAGAGTTACACTATTACCATCATATTTAATCTTATATAGAGCTATATATTTGATCAACCATCTCAAGTCACTTAGTTGTCATTATTTTTGTCGTGGTTCAGTCACACATTGGGCAATACAAGAAACAACAATCTTGTAAAATAGGCAGGATACAAGTAATATAGCTAAAAGCATTAATAGGATCACAAGTACAAATTTAAGCCAAAAATTTCCAGCACCATGCCAGTTCTTTAAAAGATCTCCAAGATTAGGGAGTGGATCATTAAAGGCAGAAATCTGATTTTCTTCATGTTGGTCATTAAACGTGTTATATTAAAGGATTTATCTGGTATAAAGACAACCTTCAGTTTCAATTATGGTACAAGTGCCTCCTTGAGATATCGTAAAGATACCAAGGGGGGGCTTCCCTGGTGGCGCAGTGGTTGAGAGTCCGCCTGCCGATGCAGGGGACAAGGGTTCGTGCCCCGGTTCGGGAAGATCCCACATGCCGCGGAGCGGCTGCGCCCGTGAGCCATGGCCGCTGAGCCTGCGCGTCCGGAGCCTGTTGCTCCGCAACGGGAGAGGCCACAACAGCGGGAGGCCCGCGTACCGCAAAAAAAAAAAAAAAAAAAAAAAAAAAGATACCAAGGGGAAAGGTTTACTTAGATCTGGAAAACAAAGATTAAAAGCCAGTAATATTTCAGAAAAAAAAGTTATAAAAATTATTGTTCAGCCCTATGTATTAATTTTTGGTCTTAATTTTCTGTTTACAGTTTTATGAAGCCATCAGGGTTTCCACTAGAATTATTTAATTTCTTACCCAGTTCAGTAGTATCATCTGAAAGCTATCAGAAACCTGTACTTGTCAAAAAGTCCTTTCTATGAATATTGTTCAAGATGAAGCATTTTTGTAAAATCATCAGAGTAAAATAATAACTGTCTATAAATGACAAAGACAAAACAACATGGTTAAAGACCTGATTACAATGTAATTGTTAAAGAAATTTGGTTAATTTTGTGACATATGATATTTACAAATAATCGCTAAAATTATGACTGATAACATTATATACCAGGACATATTTGAATTTTAGAAATTCTATATAATTTCTAGAACATTTATATTAATAACATTTATCCATACAATACAACCTTGGAAGGTTTATCATCACTCATTTGACAGTGCTTCCCATGTAACTTAACATACCAAAAGGCCTAATTAGTTTAATATCTCTGTTTGGGGTTTTTCAGGGGCCTTCTGAAATGTCCCAAAGTTAGCTAGAGATCAAAAGACCTCCATTTAAAATCCGATTTGGGAAAGTTTGTCAAAGATATCAAAAGGTTTTAAAACACTTGTTCAAATAGAATGATAGGTCACTGTGAAACAATACTTATTCACTTAACCAAAGTAAAAATAAGATATTTCAAAGGCAAATACAAAAAGTTACAAGAGATCACTTACAGAGTAAAGAAACTTTACAATCTGCTATTAAAAGCAGATTAATAATCCAAGAAGACATTACCTTCTTAAAAGGGATAGAAAACCAAATTCTAATTTTGTAACAGCTCACTTTTTATACTAAAATGTACTTCTCAATTAAATTTATTCTAATCTTAGCCAATTCTGACTATGCACAAAACCCTTTTCTCAAGGTTTCTTTTCTACAAACCCTATATAACTTCTGTTTTTACCCTCAGGATTTGTCCCATACTTTCTTTTTTTCTCTCTCTCTCTTTTTTAACCTCTCTTTAGGACAGAATTACTTTCTTCTCCCTTAACAAAATGCATAATCAGTATTAAAAGTGTGAATAGGCTGACTTAGAGCTTAATACAAATCAAAGCAAACTGAACATATAATTGAAGTCTTCCATGATATTCTATCAGCTTCTGCTTATTCTGTAGTCTACTCATTTAGGAAGAATATATTCCATGAACTGATACACTGGAGTCTGAGGATGAGGTATTTAACAGCAGAACAGCAGTATTGAAGAAACACCAAATTTAGTCACAGTGGTAGACCCATTTTCAGAAACTTGGCCCAAAAGAAGCTTAAAATGTCTCCTATACCACCAGTTGGCAGAACCAAGCTTTTGGAAAGAAAACGCAGAGAGCAAAGCAGAGAGAGTGAAAGAGCAAACACTGACACGGAAGAGAATGCTCAAATTAGAAGCACTTTCCATTCTTCTCCCTTGTTCTTCAATAGTTTGGCTATCAGTGCTTTATTATTTGACATCTAGGTATTCATGGCTTTTGGTCTTCATTTCAAACTACATGCGTTACATAAGCCTTTTCTGCCTTGCTTAATGATTTTTTTCCCTTGAATTATGCCTTGTCAGATGTTGCAATCATAGCCACAGGCTTTCACATTGTATAACTTTGTTCTTCCTTTTGCTTTCCATCATCATGAATTGTCTCTTGCATTCAGTTTTTAATTGAATTTTGACTTTTGCTCTAATTTGAAAGTCTTTTAATAAGTGAGTGTAGTGTATTTCCATTGATTGCTATTATAGATATGTTGGGTGATGTTTCTACTATATTTTTATGATATTGCATTTTGAGAGCTTTAAAAAACATTTTTGGTACAAAACTACTCAGTTATAATTTGTTTTGTGTGTTGTTTTCTAATTATTTATATTATTCTCCTTTACTTCTCACATTTAGTCTTAGAAAACAATTATAGAACAATATTACAAACATGAAATAGTATTTGCATCCTTCAGTTTACTGAGGCAGAAAGCATACATTGAGTTTATTCTAAAATAATCACCGGGTCTTGCAATATAATTAAACAGTAAGTAAGAATATTAAAGCCTGGAGCTTCCCTGGTGGCGCAGTGGTTGAGTCCGCCTGCTGATGCAGGGGACACGGGTTTATGCCCCCGTCCAGAAAGATCTCACATGCCGCAGAGCGGCTGGACCCGTGAGCCATGGCCGCTGAGCCTGCACGTCTGGAGCCTGTGCTCCGCAACGGGAGAGGCCACAACAGTGAGAGGCCCACGTACTGAAAAAAAAAAGGAATATTAAAGCCTGAAATCTAATCAAGGTTATACAATTTAACCTCATTCATTTAAATTTACCTAAGATGATCCTTAGTTAAGAAACAAATAGCAGATTAGAGATCAATGCATATACATATGGTAAACATTTGTAATTGTTTTTAGGCAGGATTTAGTAAGATGACAGTGTATATCTATAACCATTTGAAAAATATTTTTGTCTAAAATAGTCTTCTTCATCTTGAAATATATATTATATGTACATACACATATATTATGATAATTTGGGGATAACTGATAGTTGCCCACTGAGGTAGGCAGACTGATGGCCCCCAAATATGTCCATGTTCTAATTCCTGGATCCTGTGAATATGTCATGTTACATGGCAAAGGAGAATTAATGTTATAGGTGGAATTAAAGTTGCTAGTCAGTTAACTCTGGAGAGATTATCCTAGATTATCCCTTGTGCCCAATGAAATCGTTAAGTGTCCTTGAAAGATGAAAGACAGAGGCAGAAGAGAAAGTGTCAGGGTGATGCAATGTGAGAAAGACATGAATGGCCACTGCTGGCTTTGAGATGAAATAGCATAAGTCAAGGAATGCTGGCAGGCTCTAGAAGCTAGAAAGAGCAAGAAAATATATTCTCCCCCAAAGCCTCCAGAAAAATACACAGTCCACCTACACATTTATTTTAGCCCCAGTGAGACTAATTTCAGACTTCTGACCTCCAGAACTCTGAAATAATAAATTTGTATTGTTTTAAGCCACTAAGTTTAGGTGATTTACTATAGCAGCCAAAGGAAACCAACACATCCATTTTTGTAATAAATATGTGTTTGTGTGTGTTTGTGTGTATTTGCTTCAGGGTCACTTATAAACTCAATGAAACTTTTGGAGTTTATCTTAAAAGGTGAGTACACACATTCCCAAACTGGAACACTATATTTGCATTATTCCCAATACTCTTGAGCTCAAACATCCTTTGAGGCTCAGTACATCTGAAGTGATATAAAAATATTTCACTGTAAACACAGCTCTATAGGTAATATTTTTAAACCAACCATACCATATTCTATACTACATGCTCTTCCTAAATAAATATGAATTTTCATAAAAATTTGCTAAGTATCCAAACCACAATTTCCAGACTAGACAATTTAAACTACTACATTTTATTGAGAAAGAAATTAATGCACACTGAAAAGAAAGGTGTTTGATGTTCTACTGACTTCCAACATGCCTTTTGTTAGTCTAGCACAGATATTGCTAAACCATGGGATCAAATAGAGATGAACACATTGATTTTTTAATTGCCATTTTTTTTCTTCTGTAGGGTACCCTGAAATAAAATCTCATCAACAGCTGCATGGATTCTTTCCTGTGTTGAACAGACTGAGTGAATAGAAGTGACTTTAAATAAAGTCTAGTTATTTATAGGGAAGCAGATAAAAGACTTATGCTCCAGTGGTATGCATTGGGTTAAGGTATGAACATTTGAAATGGTAATAGACTAAAGTTTTGTGCTAACTTTTTATATCTTTTTATGCCATCTTACTGAGAACCCATAAACCAGGCATTAAATATCTAAAACTAGACATCAAAAACATTTTAGACGTTCTAAACTACAGTAAGTGTCATCTTTTTTATTGCTCATAGCAACACAATTTAAATACTTCTGGAGTGGAAACAGGCACCCATGACAAATTTTAGCTTTGCTTAAAACCCTTTGCCTATCTTTAAATGAATATTTTAGTACCTTTCTTACAGTTTGTTTCATTATCTTAAGTATGAAAAGAGGGAGAAAGAAAGATGATGCCAGAGCCCAGGAACCAGGACCACCTGGTGAAAGTCTATCTGATGACTTCCAGAGCTGGAAAGGAGATGCCAAAGACAGCAGAAAGAAGAAGGAAAACACTGTAAAGCAACTATACTCCAATAAAAAATTAATTAAAAAAAGAAAGGAGAAAAACCTTACCTTCCCCCCTTCCACCACCTTCATATCTTCATCAAACACTTCTCATTGGTGGAACGTACCTAGAAACCAGAGGGCAAAAAGCCTGGGAATATATGTCCTTAGGATACAGATAAAAGCCGGGGAAGGGAGAGAATTAATTTGAGAAGAAGGAAAGAGTGATTGACATGCTAAGCTATACCACAAAATACGAAAAGAGAAAGAACTTTGTCACTTTTCCTTCTACGTAGGGATGACAATATGCAGAAGTAAGTAAGGCAGTGTTTATATCTCATTTTATTTTCACTGACCATGACCACATCAAAAAGAATTCACTGGTGTAGGTGGGGTGATATTTGCATAATTACCCATATGTAGATTTGATTGTATATTTATTTTATTATTTCGATTAAACAATGTTACTGGATGTTGGCCATACCTTTCAGTTACTTTTCAAACACAATGGCTAAGACCCCTATTACATGCTAACTCATCTTGTGTATTGGATGAAGAATGCCACTGTTTACTTTCAAATTTCTGCCTTGTTTTCATAAGTGAATCGTTTATAGAAATTTTTTGTAGTCAATTTTAAAGGTAATATGTGTAAGTCAGAGAGGGAGGTAGGAAGCAAGCTTATCATTTATTATCCAATTATACTTTTCCACATAGTACTATAAGAATTAAACATTGAATTATTCAAAGTTTTTTTTTAAAATTAAGACTCTCAAATAATGAAAGAAGACAGCCACTCCTTAAAGTGGTGGAATTAGATTTACAGATAATTTGGTTTCAATGTCATTAAGCTAACAATGTAGACATATAAAATAACACACATAAATTGAATTTTAGAAATTAAAAAACAAGGTAGAAAACATCCTTCTTTTTATTGCAAGACTAAAATGGAACATAACTAATGTTGAGTGTCTGCCCAGAGCACTTGTGAACTTCCGCACATTGTTTCTCAATGACGTATTGCCACATGAACTATCATGGACTCTATTAACATCTCACGTTTGGTTGTGTCTGTAGTGGGCAGATTATCAGGCCCTCAAAAATGTTGGCACCCTAATCTCTGGAACTTGTGAATATGTTATGATACCTGTCAAAAGGGACTTTGCAGGTGTAATTAAGTTTACAGACCTTAAAATAGGAAGATCATCCTGATGGCCCGTCCAAATGGCCCACTTGAACAACATGTGCCCTTAAAAACAGAGCACTTTCTCTAGCTGGAGTCAGAGATGCAGCAGAGAGAACTCAGAGCGATTGAAGCACATGCAGTACTTGATGTGACGCACTGTTACTGGCTCTGAGATGTAGGAACTCAAGTGCAAGAACCAGATAGAAGTCCATGGTACACATGAGAGGGAATGTGGCAGCCTTTAGGAGAAAATGCTGTACACTGACTCACCACCAGCAAGGAAAGGACAACCTAAGTCCTGCAACCAAGAAGAACAGAGCTCGATCAATGACCTGAAAGAACTTGGAAGTGGTTTCCCCAGAGGCTCCCATAAGAAACACATTCCACGTTCCAGCTGCATGCCACACTTGTGCTTTGTTCCTGTTCCCAAGTACTCAAGGACCTTTTATCCTCACGTCCCATTACACCCACAGCACCTGCTAGAATGCCTCAATTCACACCCTGACAAAGCCCACCTCATCTCTAATTTCACCTTCTCTATTCTTGCCTTTGGTTCTTCCAAGCTGCTTTAATCACATCTCGGTTTAGTTATTCAATCAATATTAACTGAGCACCTGTATTTGCCTGACAATCTGCTATGGGTGTTTTGGGAATAAAGCAGATATTGTGTGTGCCCATCTTATGAAGAAAATGTGTAGAATAAAGAATACTACAATGAGGAGATAGAGTGACTCATAGATCTGTGTGGCACTTGTCTAGTTGTGTATAATTTATTTCTTTCCATTCGTCTCTTTCAAATAATTTACTGAGCTCCACAGAGCATAGAATAATGTGTTATACATCATCTGATGAAGGGAATTCTCAACACAGAGCTGGGGCTGGCACAGGAATTAAATGACCAATGGACAGTATCATGAACCAGATACTGGCAAAAGTTAGAAAACCAAGGAATGCAAGGAACCCAGCAAAAAAAAAAAAAAAAAAAAAAAAAAAACTTTTTTTCTAAAAAAAG
>NW_020172738.1:3723126-3728605 GCF_003031525.2 Neophocaena asiaeorientalis asiaeorientalis | reverse complement strand
AGACAAAAAAAAAAAAAAAAAAAAAAAAAAAAGAATCTATCTTTCCTAAGAAAGAAGTAATATAGCTGAGTACTCAATGAGAGACCAGCCATCTTCTGAGGAGCTGTTACTTTTAACAAGAAAGTCCTATCTCAAAGGTGTCCCTGTTTTATGTGCCAGAGTGCTGACAGCACTAGGAGTAAGCAACAACAGGAAATACAAAAAGGATCAAAGGAAAATGAACAATTTTGAGAAGTGAAAATAAATCTATAAGCTTCTGCTTAGTGCTTATGGCTGTGTATATCCAGATATGCCATAAAATACGTTAGCATCATGTCCTGACTTAGGTCAATACCTTTAGCATGACCCCCTCATGGCAAGCCTATTTCATGGATGATGTTTTGCTGGTAAATCTGGTTCTATGAACACTGTGTCTTTGACAAAAACAGTTTAGTGTATTGTTTTGTGGCGGTTTCCTTTACTTTTTCACTAACATTTCCTTCTTACTGTGGGTACAAATATGAATCATTATTGTCTTTATATATTTACATTTTCTATATGTGTAATTGCATTTAATATTATTTATATTAAGTACACTTAATATTATTAAAATGTTCAAAATTAGGGAGAGTTAAAATCTCTTTAAAAATTAATTTGAAACTGTTAAATTCTCACAACAATTCAAACACACTCTCTCCACTTCTTCAATGATTCATTCCTTGACTTAATTTAATCTGGCTTCCCTTGAAAGTTTCTCCCTAAGATTTTCAGTGATGTCCATGTTTTAACTCCAGCGGGAATTTGTCAGTTCTCATCTTCATTTACCTCTTCACACTGTTCAACACCTCTTTCCATTGGTTTCTAAGATGTTAAACCTTCCAGATGTCTTTCCTGACTCTTTGTTAGTTTTCTTGCTGAGGCTTCCTCTCATATCTTATTTTTAATTGTAGGTGTTTCCATGGGCTCAGTTCCAGCTACATTTCTTGCTTCCTTACACATTTTCTCTTGAGAACTGAGCTCTTCCTTGGCAATATTACTTAGATAAAACTACATATGTCAACAAGACTTAGTTGTTTGCCCAGGAAAAAATAAGGCAGTTTGCTCTGGAAGAGTTCCACAAATCAATTTACTGGAGACAAGATAATGTTCACCTGTACAAACAACTTGCAGTGCACTATCGAGAATCACTTCCAGGCCGTCACTTCTGTGTCTCCTGATCCTCAACTATTATATCGTAAACTTTTCTCACTCCTCCTGTGGATGGAGCTCAGAGTCTAAACTGCTGGACTAACAGAAAACCTCAGATCCCAGGGAATATCAATTAGAGTGAGGCCTCCTAGAGGTCCTCATCTCAGCACCAAGACCCAGCTCTATCCAACCACCTGCAAATTCCAGTACTGGATGTCTCAGGTCAAATGACCAGTAGACAGGAATACAGTACCACCCATTAAAAAAAAAAAAAAAAAGAAACAAAAAAAAATATGTTACAGAAGAAGTAACAAGGTAAAAACCAACAGGACCAAATAAATGAAGACGAAATAGGCAACCTACCTGAAAAGGAACTCAGAGTAATGATGTTCCAAAATCTCAGAAAAAGAATGGAGAAACATAAGAAACATCTAACAAGGATCTAGAAGAGCTAAAGAGCAAACAAACAGTGATGAACAATACAATTACTGAAATTAAAAATACTCTAGATGGAATCAATGACAGAATAACTGAGGCAGAAGAAAGGATAAGTGACCTGGAAGATAAAATGGTGGAAATAAATGCCAGGGAGCAGAGTAAACAAAAAGGAATAAAAAGAGTTGAAGACAATCTCAGAGACCTCTGGGACAACATTAAATGCACAAACATTCAATTATAGGGGTTCCAGAAGAGGAAGAGAAAAATAAAGGGTCTGAGAAAATACTTGAAGAGTTTTGTCAAAAACTTCCCTAACATGGGAAAGGAAATAGTCAATCAAATCCAGGAAGCACAGAGATTACCATACAGGATAAACACAAAGAGAAACACACTGAGAAACATATTAGTTAAACTATCAAAAATTAAATACAAAGAAAAAATATTAAAAGCAGCAAGGAAAAAACAACAAATAACATACAAGGGAATCCCCATAAAGGTTAAGAGCTGATGTTTGAGCAGAGACTCTGCAAGCCAGAAGGGAGTGGCAAGATATATTTAAAGTGATGAAAGGGAAAAACCTACAACCAAGATTACTCTACCCAGTAAGGATCTCATTCAGATTCGATGCAGAAATTAAAACCTTTACAGATAAGCAAAGGTTAAGAGAATTCAGCACTACCAAACCAGCTTTACAACAAGTGCTAAAGGAACTTCTCTAGGCAGGAAACACAAGAGAAGGAAAAGACCTACAATAACAAACCCAAAACAATTAAGAAAATGGTAATAGGAACATACATATTGAAAATTACCTCAAATGTAAATGGATTAAATGCCCAACCAAAAGTTATAGACTGGCTGAATGGATATAAAAACAAGACAAGTACATATGCTGTCTACAAGAGACTCACTTCAGACCTAGGGACACATGCAGACTGAAAGTGAGGGGCTGGAAAAAGATATTCTTGGCAAATGTAAATCAAAAGAAAGCTGGAGTAGCAATTCTCATATCAGACAAAATCAACTTTAAAATAAAGATTATTACAAGAGACAAAGAAGGACACTACATAATGATCAAGGGATCAATCCAAGAAGAAGATATAATAATTATAAATATCTATGCACCCAACATAGGAGCACCTCAATACATAAGGCAACAGCTAAAAACTATAAAAGAGGAAATAGACAGTAACACAACAGTGGGAGATTTTAACACCTCACTTACACCAATGGACTGCTCATCTAAACAGAAAATAAGTAAGGAAACACAAGCTTTAAGTGACACAATAGACCAGATAGATTTAATTGATATTTATAGGACATCCCATCCAAAAACAACAGAATATACATTCTGCTCAAGTGCTCATGGAACATTCTCTAGGATCAATCATATCTTGGGTCACAAATTAAGCTTTCATAAATTTAAGAATATTGAAATCATATCAAGTATCTTTTCCAACCACAACGCTATGAGACTAGATATCAATTACAGGAAAAAAAGTGTAAGAAATACAAACAAATGGAAGCTAAACAATACACTACTAAATAACCAAGAGATCACTGAAGAAATCAAAGAGTAAATTAAAAAATACCTAGAAACAAATGACAATGAAAACACAATGACCCAAAACCTATGGGATGCAGCAAAAGCAGTTCTAAAAGGGAAGTTTATAGCAATAATATCCTACCTCAAGAAACAAGAAACAACTCAAACAACCTAACCCTACACCTAAAGCTATTAGAGAAAGAAGAACAAAGAAACCCCAAAGTTAGCAGAAGGAAAGAAATCATAAAGGTCAGATGAGAAATAAATAAAAAAGAAATGAAGGAAATGATAGCAAAGATCAATAAAACTAAAAGCTGGTTCTTTGAGAAGATAAACAAAATTGATAAACCATTAGCCAGACTCATCAAGAAAAAAGGGAGAAGACTCAAGTCAATAAAATTAGAAATTAAAAAGGAGAAGTAACTGACACTGCAGAAATACAAAGGATCATGAGAGATTACTACAAGCAACAATATGTCAATAAAATGGACAAACTGGAAGAAATTGCCAAATTCTTAGAAAGGTATAAGATTCCAAGACTGAACCAGGAAGAAATAGAAAATATAAACAGACCAATCACAAGCACTGAAATTGAGAATGTGATTAAAAATCTTCCAACAAACAAAAGCCCAGGGCCAGATGGCTTCACAGGTGACAAGCATTTAGAGAAGAGCTAACACCTATCCTCAAACTCTTCCAAAATATAGCAGAGTGAGGAACACTCCCAAACTCACTCTACAAGGCTACCATCACCCTGATACCAAAACCAGACAAAGATGTCACAAAAAAAGAAAACTACAGGCCTATATCTCTAATGAACATAGATGCAAAAATCCTCAACAAAGTATTAGCAAATAGAATCCAACTGCACATTAAAAAGATCATACACCATGATCAAGTGGGGTTTGCAGGATTCTTCAATATATGCAAATCAAACAGCGTGATACACCATATTAACAAATTGAAGGATAAAAACCTTATGATAATCTTAATAGATGCAGGAAGAGCTTATGACAAAATTCAACACCGATTAATGATAAAAACTCTCCAGGAAGTAGGCATACAGGGAACTTTCCTCAACATTATAAAGGCCATATATGACAAACTCAGCACCAAGCACCATTCTCAGTGGTGAAAAACTGAAGTAATTTCCTCTAATATCAGGAATAAGGCAAGTTTGCCCACCCTCACCACTATTATTCAACACAGTTTTGGATATTTTAGCCACAGCAATCAGAGAAGAAAAAGAAATAAAAGGAATCCAAATCAGAAAAGAAGAAGTAAAAGTGTCACTGGTTGCAGATGACATGATACTCTACATAGAGAATCCTAAAGATGCTACCAGAAAACTACTAGAGCTAATCAATGAATTTGGTAGAGTAACAGGATACAAAATTAATGCACAGAAGTCTCTTGCATTCCTATACATTAATGATGAAAAATCTGAAAGAGAAATTAAGAAAACACTCCCATTTATCAGTGCAACAAAAAGAATAAAATACCTAGGAATAAACCTACCTAAGGAGACAAAAGACCTGTATGCAGAAAACTCTAAGACACTGATGAAAGAAATTAAAGATGATAAAAACAGATGGAGAGATATACCATGTTCTTGGATTGGAAGAATCAACACTGTGAAAATGACTATACTACCCAAAGCAATCTACAGTTTCAGTGCAATCCCTATCAAACCACCAATGGCATTTTTTACAGAACTAGAACAAAAAATTCACAATTTGTATGGAAACACAAAAGACCCCAAATAGCCAAAACAACCTTGAGAAAGAAAAACGGAGTTGGAAGAATCAGGCTCCCTGACTTCAGACTATACTACAAAGCTATAGTAATCAAGATAGTATGGCAGAAAAAACAGAAATATAGATCAATGGAACAAGATAGAAAGCCCAGCAATAAACCCACGCACATATGGTCACCTTATCTTTGATAAAGGAGGCAGGAATATACAGTGGAGAAAGGACAGCCTCTTCAATAAGTGGTGCTGGGAAAACTGGACAGGTACATGTAAAAGTATGAGATTAGATCACTCCCTAACACTTTTTTTTCCTATCAAACCACCAATGGCATTTTTTACAGAACTAGAACAAAAAATTCACAATTTGTATGGAAACACAAAAGACCCCAAATAGCCAAAACAACCTTGAGAAAGAAAAACGGAGTTGGAAGAATCAGGCTCCCTGACTTCAGACTATACTACAAAGCTATAGTAATCAAGATAGTATGGCAGAAAAAACAGAAATATAGATCAATGGAACAAGATAGAAAGCCCAGCAATAAACCCACGCACATATGGTCACCTTATCTTTGATAAAG
>NW_020172738.1:3722876-3723052 GCF_003031525.2 Neophocaena asiaeorientalis asiaeorientalis | reverse complement strand
AACAACCCAATCCAAAAATGGGCAGAAGACCTAAATAGACATTTCTCCAAAGAAGATATACAGACTACCAACAAACACATGAAAGGATGCTCAACTTCATTAATCATTAGAGAAATGCAAATCAAAACTACAATGAGATATCATCTCACACCAGTCAGGATGGCCATCATCAAAAA
>NW_020172738.1:3712676-3721513 GCF_003031525.2 Neophocaena asiaeorientalis asiaeorientalis | reverse complement strand
TACATGTAAAAGTATGAGATTAGATCACTCCCTAACACCATACACAAAAATAAGCTCAAAATGGATTAAAGACCTAAATGTAAGGCCAGAAACTATCAAACTCTTAGAGGAAAACATAGGCAGAACACTCTATGACATAAATCACAGCAAGATCCTTTTTGACCCACCTCCTAGAGAAATGGAAATAAAAACAAAAATAAACAAATGGGACCTAATGAAACTTCTAAGCTTTTACACAGCAAAGGAAACCATAAACAAGACCAAAAGACAACCCTCAGAATGGGAGAAAATATTTGCAAATGAAGCAACTGACAAAGGATTAATCTCCAAAATTTACAAGCAGCTCATGCAGCTCAATAACAAAAAAACAAACAACCCAATCCAAAAATGGGCAGAAGACCTAAATAGACATTTCTCCAAAGAAGATATACAGACTACCAACAAACACATGAAAGGATGCTCAACTTCATTAATCATTAGAGAAATGCAAATCAAAACTACAATGAGATATCATCTCACACCAGTCAGGATGGCCATCATCAAAAAATCTAGAAACAGTAAATGCTGAAGAGGGTGTGGAGTAAAGGGAACACTCCTGCACTGCTGGTGAGAATGTGAATTGGTACAACCACTATGGGGAACAGTATGGAGGTTTCTTAAAAAACTACAAATAGAACTACCATATGACCCAGCAATCCCACTACTGGCATATACCCTGAGAAAACCATAATTCAAAAAGAGTCATGTACCAAAATGTTCATTACAGCTCTATTTACAATAGCCCGGAGATGGAAACAACCTAAGTGTCCATCATTGGATGAATGGATAAAGAAGATGTGGCACATATATACGACGGAATATTACTCAGCCATAAAAAGAAACGAAATTGAGCTATTTGTAATGAGATGGATGGACCTAGAGTCTGACATACAGAGTGAAGTAAGTCAGAAAGATAAAGACAAGTACCGTATGCTAACACATATATATGGAACTTAAGAAAAAAAAATGTCATGAAGAACCTAGGGGTAAGACAAGAATAAAGACACAGACCTACTAGAGAATGGACTTGAGGATATGGGGAGGGGGAAGGGTAAGCTGTGACAAAGTGAGAGAGTGGCAAGGACGTATATACACTACCAGACGTAAAATAGATAGCTAGTGGGAAGAAGCCGCATAGCACAGGGAGATCAGCTCGGTGCTTTGTGACTGCCTGGAGGGGTGGGATAGGGAGCGTGGGAGGGAGGGAGATGTAAGAGGGAAGAGATATGGGAACATATGTATATGTATAACTGATTCACTTTGTTATAAAGCAGAAACTAACACAACATTGTAAAGCAATTATACTCCAATAAAGATGTAAAAAAAAAAAAGAGAGAGAGATAACTCAAGCATGTTCAAACCATCTCCCAGAAGTCCAGTGATATCTGCAATGGCACCTGATCACTGGCTCCCCATCTTTTGGCTTCCAGTCCTCCTGTCTCACTTCCCAGCTCCTGACTGACAGATACTTTCAATAATGCCCTTCCAAATAAACTGCACTCAATGAGTTGCTAATCTGAGAGTCACCTTCAGGGAAAACCAAACTAGAACACTCCTTCAACTGTCTCTTGTTTGTTTGGTTTAATTGTTCACTTGGACAGCCTCAAAAATACTCAGCTTAGAGACTTCACAGTGTATCTTATTCTTTCTCTGAGTCTCTCAGTCTCTATCTCTGTCTCTCTTAACCTTGAGCTTAAGTTTATTTCCTTGAGACAGGCACCTGTGTGTGCTTGGGTTGGTGATCATGGAGGAAAAACTGAAATTTGTGTTAATTTGTGGGTCCAGAAGGGTGGGCCTTCTAGTGATACATAGCAGGGCCTTGTGGAGCCCTCCTCCGGGGCACAAAAGCCTTTCTGTGTCCCCCAATTCTTGATTACAGGATATAGTCTTCATTCAGCCTCCCTGACCTTCCCTGAGTTCCAAGAGCAGGTCCAAACAGATGTTAATTAGGGAAGGGAGGACCAGTCCAAAGAAACAATAATGCAGCCTTGGGTCGAGTTCCTTGTTCCCCCTCAAGGGATATACATAACAATATCTTTGAGCTGTTTTGCAGACACAGAAACCTTCACCCGGTGGGAGAAATTTATTTGCCCACAAGCATGTAGACCCCAGACGGTTGGGAAGAGAAGGTTGATGATGCTGACTCTCACTTACGTCCCCACCAACCAATCAGAAGAAGGTCCACGAGCTGATCATGCCCTCCTTGAAACGCTACTATAAAACTTCTCACTACCCCCTCTAAGTTGGGACACATAGTTTTGAGGGCATTAGCAATGCTGTGGCCCCCTTTGTCCGGCAAAGCAACAAAGCTATTTTTTTCTACTTCACCCAAAACTGTCTCCAAGATTTAATTGTGTCGGGATACAGAGGCCAGATTCAGCTTCACCAGCTAACTCTGCTTAAGAACTCTAGGCTTAACCATATGCAAATTTGGTTTTCCTTGGTCTCCCTGGCCCCGCTCCATACCATCTCACCACTCTGTCACAGGCACTGGTCTGCTCTGGGGACCACTACCCTCCTTTACAGTTGTAAGGAATCAGGGAGGATAGTTCAGGAAATTATGGAACTACCAACTCCAATTCCTCTCTTCAGCGTTGACACCACCCCATGGTTTTCTTCTGCTTCTGGGCAGCACTGCTACATGTCGTCTAATAACACAGCTGCAGAAAAACCTGGGGATCAGAGCTTCAAGGTGATTTTGACCAAGACTCCTTTGTGCCCCACTTGTGTGCCTGGCCCAGCCCATCATCAGTTGCCAAGCTTTCCACACACAGTTGTAGAGGTGACAGCTTAGATACAATTATTCCGCTCAGGAATGCCTGTAGGTATGCCTTTCCATCCAGATGGTAGTTTCTGGTCATGGTTCTCCAGGGACAATGAGACTTGGCACACCACCTCGCTTCTTTCTTCTGAGTCTCTCTTCTTTTCCCCCAGTCTCTCCCCTATGTCATCTGCCTCTCCCCTCGAGGTCACCAATTTTCCCCAATGTTGGACCCTACGTGCCTTCAATCTCCTATATTTGTACTTTAGTTGTTCAGCAAGACTTCACATTAATTCCACCCTGCTATGTGGAAGGAGTCAAAACCCAGGCTGGATTCACCATCTTGGGAACTGGAAGCCAAACCCCCACTAGGGTAAAAGTGCTTAAAGGAAATAAACAGCCCAAGGGTATAAAAGATAATTCAAGCATGAAATTTTACCTAACCATGTTTTTGAGTTATCAAATAATTTAATTAGTTATTAGAATATTCTATTTGATGTCTATTAGTTAAAGTATTTTTATTTTTCAAAAATTGTCCACTCAGTTAATAATTTTGGATAAAAATGAAGAATGACCTCTCTCGTGTAACTCTAAAGAAATAAATGACAGGAAATTAGAGAAAACTAAATTTAGTATAAATTATCAAAATCCATGTGCAAAAACTAAAATATATGATAAAGTGCTAGCAATAAGTATAATTTCAAATCACCATTTTATCTGAAAATTTTAATTTAAAGGAAAGAATAAAAATGGTTGAAGTAGAGTTATTGCCACAATGTTCTAAAATTTTTAAAAATCTAGAACTTGAGTTTTCACAAAGCTGCAAATGTTTTAATATATACAATTCTAACCAGAAGTGGGGATAGGGGAAAGATTAGAATCATTCTCACCAAAAATGGTCATTCCTTTCTTTGGTGTGACCACTTCCAGTTCTTCTAATAGTTTTTTTTGTTGTTGTTTTATTTATTTTTATTATTATTATTTTTTTGGCTGTGTTGGGTCTTCGTTTCTGTGCAAGGGCTTTCTCTAGTTGCGGAGAGCGGGGGCCACTCTTCATCATGGTGTGTGGGCCTTTCACTTTCGAGGCCTCTCTTTTTGCGGGGCACAGGCTCCAGACATGCAGGCTCAGTAGTTGTGGCTCACAGGCCTAGTTGCTCCGCAGCATGTGGGATCTTCCCAGACCAGGGCTCGAACCCGTGTCCCCTGCATTGGCAGGTAGATTCTCAACCACTGCGCCACCAGGGAAGCCCATCTTCTAATAGTTTTTTATTTCTAGAGTACAATTGTGTTGAGGTGAGGAAAATAAGTTTGGGGACCCGAAGTAATAAATAAGGAAAAACAATTACTCTGGAGGCAGTGTGTGTAAATTTATAGATTAGAAGTGATGGGCTTCTCTTGTGAGAAGTGAGCCATGGCCACTGAGCCTGCGTGTCCGGAGCCTGTGCTCTGCAACGGGAGAGGCCACAACAGTGAGAGGCCCGCGTACCACAGAGAAGTGATGAGATGGGATGAGAGAAGAATTAACACACTCAACCTTTGTCTTCCCCCACCAGATACACAGAGAATGGTTGGCTCTTCATGTGAGAAGAGAACAGAGAATGTAGAATCTTCCAACTGTCTAAATACTAAGTTGATTGCCTAAGTCTTTACAGGGTAATGCAATTCTGTTCATGCTTCAAATCGCTTTGGCTGATTGTGGATGGTTCTGATATAATTACCATATAAAAAATCACATCAACTTATTTTGAAGAGCCATCCTTGGACATGCCCAAGATGGTCTTAAAATTTCTCAGCTTAACTAAACTTTAGACAGGCTTCCTCCTGCCTCTATGCCCATGACCTTTCTCTCATTCCAGCCCAGAATCCAGTTGGTCTAACCACAGGGGCCCCTCCATCTCCCTTTTCTTAGAGTATTTACTTTAAAAAACTTAAAATTATAAACTCTCTTCCCTTTTGAGATAAAAATATTTTCAGAAGCCACTTTCTAGTTTTATAACCCAGGATCATCTTTACCAAGAACTGGGAGTTATTCCTTTGAAACATCATTATCAAGGAGGATAAGGTCTTTGTCTTCCAGTCTCTGTGGAAGCATGGGAGCTTAACTTCCATGTGCATCCAGCTCTAAGTTTTAAAGCTGTCTTCTGTCATAAAGACAAGAGAAAGTTTACTTTTCCTTTGGTCAAAGCCAATTAGCAAACACAGATGGTCCACAGTCCTCTTACTCCAGTTCTTAAAAACTCTCCCACCCTTTGTTTCAGTGGGATTCAGCTCAACTGAGGTCTGGACTCTCCTACTACAATAGCCTTGAATAAACTCTTTCTTTCCTGTTTAATTTTGTCTGCTGAAATCTTTGCTTTGACAGGCAATATTATGGGAAAAGCAAGTTTAGCTTCAGCATTTTCAGGGATTGTTTTATGCAGCATTTAGGGATGGAGAATTGATTACAAAATGTTTAGAAATATAGCTTCATAAGAATTCAGAATCGGGGCAAATAGTTATGGTGGCTTGTTATATTTGGTGTAATAAATATAAGACAAATAAAGAGTTAGGATATTTTTACTCCTAGATCACCCCAAATTAAATGATCAAGGAGAAGTTATTTAGCCACCTTGGGCCTCAGTTTTCTCATTTACAAAATGAAGAATTTTGACAAATTCATTTCCAACTCTAATATTCTTATTTGAAACTATTTTTATCTTAAAGACTTGGTTTTATCCCAATTAAGAAGCAGGCTTCCTCTTATATCCGGATATAATCATTAGACTACATGGTATCTTTAGTTGGGAGCAGAGACTCATCATGATGTGAAGTGATGTGTTCATTGCAACAAACCCATACACCATTAGTTGCCAATTAACAAGCTTTTAAATGACATTCTTAAATGAATAATAAGATTGTTGCCAAGGCTACCTCACCAACACTCCAGCTGTTAATTTTAATCTTAGCTGTACTGTAGCCCAATATTCCAATAATTTCTCCCTTTTTACTTGAAATTAATCAATGTTGATGGAAAAGCCTATATCAAAAAGTAATTATAGAAAAAAATATCTGATCTCATTCTTCTAGACCATGTTGCACCTTCATTGTCTATAAAATCCTTCTGAAATGTTTTTTCAATGTTCTTTCATCATCATCATTTAGTCAGATAACTATTATTGATAGACCCATAATCCAGAGGGAAGAAAAAATGTTTTAACCCTAAATTCTAACACCATGGCTAAATTACTTTCTTTAAAAAAAATGATGTTTATCAACACTATGGGTATACGAAGTTGTTTTTTCATATTTGTTGGTATTTTCATATGGTAGGCATATAGACGCACGGAGACCACCAAGAATGACATCTCTGCTTACCAGTCATAGTGGTCAAGACACCTTATTAATAAGGAATAACATTCTAGAAGAGATGGCACTTAGATGCCTCAGATTTATCAAATCCTATAACTAGTGTGGATTTCATAAATCCTCCAGTCCAATGACTTTCTTTTACCAATGAGAATATTAAGAGATTTAAATAATTTGTGCCATTCAATTTATACTTCTACCATTTGAACAACTTTTCAGAGTTACCGTGAACTTACTAATTGGTTACTGTTCTCATTATTGATGTTTTGGGTATGACTGCTTGATCTAACATTAATAGAAATCATAAGTGTAAACAAAAGTTTACTTTAATAAGTTCTTCCACTTACATCCGATGTCTTTTCTTTCTTTTTTTTTTAACATCTTTATTGGAGTATAATTGTTTTACCATGGCCTGTTAGTTTCTGCTTTATAACAAAGTAAATCAGCTATACATATACATATATCCACATATCTCCTCCCTCTTGTGTCTCCCTCCCATCCTCCCTATCCCACCCATCTAGGTGGTCAAAAAGAAACAAGCTGATATCCCTGTGCTATGAGGTTGCTTCACACTAGCTATCTATTTTACATTTGGTAGAGTATATATGTCCATGCTACTCTCTCACTTCGCCCCTGCTTACCCTTCCCCTCCACATGTCCTCAAGTCCATTCTCTACATCTACTTCTTTATTCCTGTCCTGCTCCTAGGTTATTCAGAACCTTGTTTTTTTCCCCATATATATATATTAGCATATGGTATTTGTTTTACTCTTTCTGACTTACTTTACCCTGTATGACAGACTCTGGGTCCATCCACCTCACTAAAAATAACTCAATTTTGTTTCTTTTTATGGCTCAGTAATATTCCATTGTATATATGTTCCACATCTTCTTTATCCATTCATCTGTCAATGGACACTTAAGTTGCTTCCATGTCCTGGCTATTGTAAATGGTGCTGCAATGAACATTGTGGTACATGTCTATTTGAATTATGGATTTCTCAGGGTATATGCCCACTGGTGGGATTACTGGGTCATATGGTAGTCCTATTTTTAGTTTTTAAAGGAACCTCCATACTGTTCTCCACAGTGGCTGTATCAATTTACATTCCCACCAACAGTGCAAGAGTGTTCCCGTTTCTCCACACCCTCTCCAGCATTTATTGTTTCTAGATATTTTGATGATGGCCATTCTGATCAGTGTGAGGTGATACCTCATTGTCATTTTGGTTTGCATTTTTCCAATGATTAGTGATATTGAGCATCCTTTCATGTGTTTGTTGTCAATCTGTATATCTTCTTTGGAGAAAGGTCTATTTAGATCTTCTGACCATTTTTGGATTGGATTGTTTATTTTTTTGATATTGAGCTGCATGAGCTGCTTGTAAATTTTGGAGATTAATCCTTTGTCAGTTGCTTCATTTGCAAATATTTTCTCCCATTCTTAGGGATGTCTTTTTGTCTTGTTTATGGTTTCCTTTGCTGTGCAAAAGATTTTAAATTTCATTAGGTCCCATTTGTTTATTTTTTTTTAATTTCCATTTATCTAGAAGCTCTGTCAAAAAGCATCTTTCTGTGATTTATGTCAGAGAGTGTTCTGCCTATGTTTTCCGCTACGAATTTTATAGTGTCTGGTCTTACCGTTAGGTCTTTAATCCATTTTGAGTTTATTTTTGTGTATGGTGTTAGGGAGTATTCTAATTTTATTCTTTCACATGTAGCTGTCCAGTTTTCCCAGCACCGCTTATTGAAGAGGCTGTCTTTTCTCCATTGTATCTCCTTTCCTCCTTTATCAAAGTAAGGTGACCATAGGTGCATGGATTTATCTCTGGGCTTTCTATCCTGTTCCATTGATCTATATTTCTGTTTTTGTGCCAGTACCATACTGTCTTGATTACTGTAGCTTTGGAGTATAGTCTGAAGTCTGGGAGCCTGATTCTTCCAGCTCCAATTTTCTTTCTCAAGATTGCTTTGGCTATTCGGGGTCTTTTGTGTTTCCATACAGATGGTGAAATTTTTTGTTCTAGGTCTGTGAAAAATGCCATTGGTGGTTTGATAAGGATTGCACTGAATCTGTAGATTGCTTTGGGTAGTATGGTCATTTTCACAGTATTGATTCTTCCAATCCAAGAAAGTAGTATATCTTTCCACCTGTTTGTATCATCTTTAATTTCTTTCATCAGTTTCTTATAGTTTTCTGCATACAGGTCTTTTGCCTCCTTAGATAGGTTTATTCCTAGGTATTTTATTCTTTTTGTTGCATTGATGAATGGGAGTGTTTCCTTGATTTCTCTTTCAGATTTTTCATCATTACTGTATAGCAATGCAAGAATTTCTGTGCATTAATTTTGTATCCTGCTACTCTACCACATTCATTGATTAGCTCTAGTTGTTTTCTGGTTGCATCTTTAGGATTCTCTATGTAGAGTATCATGTCATCTACAACCAGTGATACTTTTACTTCTTCTTTTCTGATTTGGATTCCTTTTATTTCTTTTTCATCTCTGATTGCTGTGGCTAAAACTTCCAAAACTGTGTTGAATAATAGTGGTGAGAGTGAGCCACATTGTCTTGTTCCTGATCTTATGGTTTCAGTGTTTCACCGTTGAGAATGATGTTGGCTGTGGGTTTGTCATATATGGCCTTTATTATGTTGAGAAAAGTTCCCTCTATGCCTACTTTCTGGAGAGTT
>NW_020172738.1:3639500-3701561 GCF_003031525.2 Neophocaena asiaeorientalis asiaeorientalis | reverse complement strand
CCATATATATATATTAGCATATGGTATTTGTTTTACTCTTTCTGACTTACTTTACCCTGTATGACAGACTCTGGGTCCATCCACCTCACTAAAAATAACTCAATTTTGTTTCTTTTTATGGCTCAGTAATATTCCATTGTATATATGTTCCACATCTTCTTTATCCATTCATCTGTCAATGGACACTTAAGTTGCTTCCATGTCCTGGCTATTGTAAATGGTGCTGCAATGAACATTGTGGTACATGTCTATTTGAATTATGGATTTCTCAGGGTATATGCCCACTGGTGGGATTACTGGGTCATATGGTAGTCCTATTTTTAGTTTTTAAAGGAACCTCCATACTGTTCTCCACAGTGGCTGTATCAATTTACATTCCCACCAACAGTGCAAGAGTGTTCCCGTTTCTCCACACCCTCTCCAGCATTTATTGTTTCTAGATATTTTGATGATGGCCATTCTGATCAGTGTGAGGTGATACCTCATTGTCATTTTGGTTTGCATTTTTCCAATGATTAGTGATATTGAGCATCCTTTCATGTGTTTGTTGTCAATCTGTATATCTTCTTTGGAGAAAGGTCTATTTAGATCTTCTGACCATTTTTGGATTGGATTGTTTATTTTTTTGATATTGAGCTGCATGAGCTGCTTGTAAATTTTGGAGATTAATCCTTTGTCAGTTGCTTCATTTGCAAATATTTTCTCCCATTCTTAGGGATGTCTTTTTGTCTTGTTTATGGTTTCCTTTGCTGTGCAAAAGATTTTAAATTTCATTAGGTCCCATTTGTTTATTTTTTTTTAATTTCCATTTATCTAGAAGCTCTGTCAAAAAGCATCTTTCTGTGATTTATGTCAGAGAGTGTTCTGCCTATGTTTTCCGCTACGAATTTTATAGTGTCTGGTCTTACCGTTAGGTCTTTAATCCATTTTGAGTTTATTTTTGTGTATGGTGTTAGGGAGTATTCTAATTTTATTCTTTCACATGTAGCTGTCCAGTTTTCCCAGCACCGCTTATTGAAGAGGCTGTCTTTTCTCCATTGTATCTCCTTTCCTCCTTTATCAAAGTAAGGTGACCATAGGTGCATGGATTTATCTCTGGGCTTTCTATCCTGTTCCATTGATCTATATTTCTGTTTTTGTGCCAGTACCATACTGTCTTGATTACTGTAGCTTTGGAGTATAGTCTGAAGTCTGGGAGCCTGATTCTTCCAGCTCCAATTTTCTTTCTCAAGATTGCTTTGGCTATTCGGGGTCTTTTGTGTTTCCATACAGATGGTGAAATTTTTTGTTCTAGGTCTGTGAAAAATGCCATTGGTGGTTTGATAAGGATTGCACTGAATCTGTAGATTGCTTTGGGTAGTATGGTCATTTTCACAGTATTGATTCTTCCAATCCAAGAAAGTAGTATATCTTTCCACCTGTTTGTATCATCTTTAATTTCTTTCATCAGTTTCTTATAGTTTTCTGCATACAGGTCTTTTGCCTCCTTAGATAGGTTTATTCCTAGGTATTTTATTCTTTTTGTTGCATTGATGAATGGGAGTGTTTCCTTGATTTCTCTTTCAGATTTTTCATCATTACTGTATAGCAATGCAAGAATTTCTGTGCATTAATTTTGTATCCTGCTACTCTACCACATTCATTGATTAGCTCTAGTTGTATTCTGGTAGCATCTTTAGGATTCTCTATGTAGAGTATCATGTCATCTACAACCAGTGATACTTTTACTTCTTCTTTTCTGATTTGGATTCCTTTTATTTCTTTTTCATCTCTGATTGCTGTGGCTAAAACTTCCAAAACTGTGTTGAATAATAGTGGTGAGAGTGAGCCACATTGTCTTGTTCCTGATCTTATGGTTTCAGTGTTTCACCGTTGAGAATGATGTTGGCTGTGGGTTTGTCATATATGGCCTTTATTATGTTGAGAAAAGTTCCCTCTATGCCTACTTTCTGGAGAGTTTTTATCATTAATGGGTGTTGAATTTTGTCAAAAGCTCTTTCTACATCTATTGAGATTATCATATGGTTTTTATCCTTCAGTTTGTTAATATGCTATATCACATTGATTTTCATCTATTGAAGAATCTTTTCATTCTTCAGATAAATCCCACTTGATCATGGTGTATGATCCTTTTTATGTGCTGTTGGATTCTGTCTGCTAATATTTTGTTAAGGACTTTTGTATCTATGTCCATCAGTGATATTGCCCTGTAGTTTTCTTTCTTTGTGACATTTTTGTCTGGTTATGGTATCAGGGTGATGGTGGCCTCATAGAATGAGTTTGGGAGTGTTCCTCCCTCTGCTATATTTTGGAAGAGTTTGAGAAGGATAGGTGTTAGCTCTTCTCTACGTGTTTGATAGAATTCTCCTGTGAAGCCGTCTGGCCATGGGCTTTTGTTTGTTGGAAGCTTTTGAATCACTGTCTGAATTTCAGTGCTTGTGATTCATCTGTTTATATTTTATATTTCTTGCTAGTTCAGTCTCAGAAAGTTGTGCTTTTTGAAGAGTTTGTCTATTTCTTCCAGGTTGTGCATTTTATTGACATATAGTTGCTTGTAGTAACCTCTCATGATCTTTTGTATTTCTGCAGTGTCAGTTGTTTCTTCTCCTTTTTCATTTCTAATTCTATCGATTTGAGTCTTCTCCCTTTTTTTCTTGATGAGTCTGGCTAATGGTTTATCAATTTTGTTTATCTTCTCAAAGAACCAGCTTTTAGTTTTATTGATCTTTGCTATTGTTTCCTTCATTTCTTTTTCATTTGTTTCTGATCTGATCTTTATGATTTCTTTCCTTCTGCTAACTTTAGGGGTTTTTGTTCTTCTTTCTCTAATTGCTTTAGTTGTAAAGTTAGGTTGTTTATTTGAGATGTTTCTTTTCATAGGTTTGTATTGCTATAAACTTCCCTCTTAAAACTGTCTTTGCTTCAACCCATAGATTTTGGTTCATTGTGTTTCATTGTCATTTTTTTCTAGGTATTTTTTGATTTCCTCTTTGACTTCTTCAGTGATCTCTTGGTTATTTAGTAGTGTATTGTTTAGCCTCCATGTGTTTGTTTCTTTTACACATTTCTTCTTGTATTGATATCTAGTCTCATAGCATTGTCGTTGGAAAAATACTTGATATGATTTCAATTTTCTTAAATTTACCAAGGCTTGATTTGTGACCTAAAATATGATCTATCCTGGAGAATGTTACATGATCACTTTAGAAGAAAGTGTTTTCTTTTGGGTTTAGATGGAATGTCCTATAAATATCAATTAAGTCCATCTTGTTTAATGTATCATTTAAAGCTTGCGTTTCCTTATTTATTTTCATTTTGGTTGATCTGTCCATTGGTGAAAGTGGGGTGTTAAAGTCCCCTACTGTGATTGTGTTACTGTAGAGTTTTCTGGCTGTTAGTATTTGCCTTATATATTGAGGTGCTCTTATGTTGGGTGCATAAATATTTACAATTGTTATATCTTCTTCTTGGATTTATTCCTTGATCATTATGTAGTGTCCTTCTTTGAATCTTGTAATGGTCTTTATTTTAGAATCTATTATGTCTGATATGAGGATTGCTATTCCAGCATTTTTTTGATTTCCGTTTGCATGGAATATCTTTTTCCATCTCCTCACTTTCAGTCTGTATGTGTCCCTAGGTCTGAAGTGGGTTTCTTGTAAACAGTGTATATACAGCTCTTGTTTTTGTAACCATTCAGCCAGTCTATGTCCTTTATTTGGAGCATTTAATCCATTTACATTTAAGGTAGTTATCAATATGTATTGTTGCTATTACCATTTTCTTAATTGTTTTGGGTTTGTTTTTGTAGGTCTTTTCCTTCTCTTGTGTTTCCTGCCCAGAGAAGTTCCTTTAGCATTTGTTGTAAAGCTGGTTTGGTGGTGCTGAATTTTCTTATCTTTTGCTTGCCTGTAAAGGTTTTAATTTCTCCATCGAATCTGAATGAGATCCTTGCTGGGTACCAAGTAATCCTGGATGTAGCTTTTTCCCTTTCATCACTTTAAATATGTCCTGCCACTCCCTTCTTGTTTGCAGAGTTTCTCCTGAAAGATCAGCTGTTAACCTTATGCAGATTGCCTTGTATGTTATTTGTTGCTTTTCCCTTGTTGCTTTTAATATATTTTTTGTACTTAATTTTTGATAGTTTGATTTATATGTGTCTTGGCATGTTTCTCCTTTGATTTATCTGTATGGATTCTCTGCACTTCCTGGATTGATTGACTCCTTTCCCATATTAGGGAAGTTTTCAACTATAATCTCTTCAAATATTTTCTCAGTTCCTTTTTTTTTCTCTTCTTCTTCTGGGACCCCTATAATTAGAATGTTTTTTCTTTATTCTGCTCTGAAGTAGTTATTTCCACTATTTTATCTTCCAGGTCACTTATCCGTTCTTCTGCCTCAGTTATTCTGCTATTGATCCCATCCCGAGAATTTTTAATTTCATTTATTGTGTTGTTCATCATTGTTTGTTTGCTCTTTAGTTCTTCTAGGTCCTTGTTAAACGTTTCTTGTATTTTCTCTATTCTATTAGGAAGATTTTGTATCATCTTTACTATCATTATTCTGAATTCTTTTTCTGGTAGGCTGCCTATTTCCTCTTCAGTTGTTTGGCCTGGTGGGTTCTTACCTTGCTCCTTCATCTGCTGTGTGTTTCTTTGTCTTTTCATTTTGTTTAACTAACTGTGTTTGAGATCTCCTTTTCACAGGCATCAGGTTCGTAGTTCCCATTGTTATTGGTGTCTGCCCCCAGTGGCTAAGGTGGGTTCAGTGGGCTGTGTAGGGTTCCTGTTGGAGGGGACTTTTGCCTGTGTTCTGGTGGATGAGGCTGGATCTTGTCTTTCTGGTGGGTAGGACTGCATCTGGTGGTGTGTTTTGGGGTGTCTGTAAACTTAGTATGATTTAGGGCAGCCTCTCTGCTAATAAGTGGGTTGTGTTCCTGTCTTGCTAGTTGTTTGGCATATGGTGTCCAGCACTGTAGCTCACTGGTCATTGAGTGGAGCTGGGTCTTAGCTTTGAGATGGTGATCTCTGTGAGAGTTTTCCTTGTTTGATATTAAATGGAGCCGGGAGGTCTGTGGAGGACGAATGTCCTGAATTTGGCTCTCCCACCTCAGAGACACAGGCCTGACACCTGGCCAGAGCACCAAGACCCTGTCAGCCACATGGTTCAGAAGAAAAGGGAGAAAAAAAGAAAGAAAGAAAGAAAGAAAGAAAGAAAGAAAGAAAGAAAGAAAGAATATAAAATAAAATAGTTATTAAAGTAAAAAAATTATTAAATTATTTAAAAAATTAAAAAGTAATAGAAAAAAAAGAAAAAGAAAGATAGAAAAAAAGAAAGAAAGAAAGGTGAGAGCAACCAAACCAAGAAACAAATCCACCAATGATAACAAGTGCTAAAACCTATACAAAAATAAATAAATAAAAACAGAGAGACAGAACCCTAGGACAAATGGTAAAAGCAAAGCTATACAGACAAAATCATACAAAAAGAAGCATACACGCTCACAAAATGAGGAAAAGGGAAAAAAATATCTACCTATTTATCTATATCTATATCTATATATAAAGGAAGAGAGCAACCAAATCAATAAACAAATCTACCAAAGAAAATAAACTCTAAATACTAAACTAAGATAAACATAAAACCAGAAACAAATTAGACACAGAAATCAAACCCCAAGTCTTCAATTGCTCCCAAAGTCTACTGCCTCAATTTTGGGATGATTCATTGTCTATTCAGGTTTTCCAGAGATGCTGGGTACATCAAGTTGATTGTGGAGATTTAATCTGCTGCTCCTGAGGCCGCTGGGAGAAATTTCCCTTTCTTTTCTTTTTCGCACAGCTCCTGGGGTTCAGCTTTGGATTTGGTCCCACCTCTGCATGCAGGTCACCTGAGGGCATCTGTTCTTTGCTCAGACAGGATGGGGTTATAGTAGCAGTTGATTAGGGGGCTCTGGCTCACTCAGGCCGGGGGGAAGGAGGGGTATGGTATGCAGGGTAAGCCTGTGGCAGCAGAGGCCTGCATGGCATTGCAGCAGCCTGAGGCACTGTGTTCGCCCAGGGAAGTTGTCCCTGGATCATAGGACCCTGGCAGTGGCTGACTGCTCACACACAGGCTTCTTGGTGGCTGCAGCAGCAGCCTTAGCATCTCATGCCCGTCTCTGGTGTCCACGCTGATAGCCTCAGCTTTTGCTCATCTCTGGAGCTCGTTTAGGCAGTGCTCTGAATCCCCTCTCCTTGTGGCCCCCAAAACAATTGTCTCTTGCCTGTTAGGAAGTTCCAGACTTTTTCCCAGACTCCCTCCCAGCTAGCTGTGGTGCACTAGCCCCCTTCAGGCTGTGTTCACGCAGCCAACCCCAATCCTTTCCCTGGGATCTGACCTCCAAAGCCGGAGCCTCAGCTCCCAACCCCTACCCACCCCGGTGGGTGAGCAGACAAGCCTTTCAGGCTGGTGAGTGCTGGTTGGCACAGATCCTTTGTACGGCAATCTCTCTGCTTTGCCCTCTGCACCCTATTGCTGCGTTCTCCTCCATGGCTCTAAAGCTGCCCCCCCATCACCCACAGTCTCTGCCAGTGAAGGTGCTTCCTAGTGTGTGGAAACTTTTCCTCCTTCACAGCTTCCTCCAGAGGGGCAGGTCCCATCTCTATTGTCTCTGTTTTCTCTTTTTTCTTTTGCCCTACCCAGGTACGTGGGGAGTTTCTTGCCTTTTGGGAAGTCTGAGGTCTTCTGCCAGTGTTCAGTAGGTGTTCTGTAGGAGTTGTTCCACATGTAGATGTATTTCTGATGTGTTTGTGGGGAGGAAGGTGATCTCCACATCTTACTCCTCTGCCATCTTGAAGGTCTCTCTCCATCCTATGTCTTTTCAAAGGCTTTCCTCCTTCTGCTATCTTTTCTTTCTCTCAAATCATGAATTTTATATTTTGGACCTCAGGTTAACAGAATTGGATTCATCATAATCTTTGGTTTGTGGCCGAAAATCATCACTGTTCATTGAAAAGAGCTATCTTTAAAACATATTTTTGTTTTAATAGTGTAAGAAGCACCCTTGAATCCACCACCAGACAGGAAACTAACATTATCTCACCATGTGGTCTTCTTTCCCATTCCCCTGTCTGCTCCACCCAAGCTACATATACTAAATCCTGTGTCGATTCCTCCCTTCCTTCTTTTCTTCCTTCCTTCCTTCCTCCCTCCTTCCCTTCCTTCTTTTTGTCCTATATGGTTAATTTTACAAGGAGTTCTTCATGTGTTTTCTTCACTGACTTTTTTTTTTAACAGTTTGATTGAGTATAATTAACATGCCACACAATTTATCCTTTTAGAGTGTACAATTCAATAGCTTTTAATGTATTTACGAGGTTATGCCTCCATAACCACAATCTAGAACATTTCATCACCCTAAAAAGAAACCTGCACCTCTTAGCTGTCATGTTCTAATCTCTCCATACTCCCTCTCTCAGTCTCAGGCAACCATCAATCTACCTTCTGGCTCTATAAATTTGCATTTTCTGGACATTTCATATAAATGGAATCATGCAATATGTAGTTCTTTGTATCTGGTTCCTTTTACTTAGCATACTATTTCATGATTCATCCATGTTGTAGCAGGTATCAGTACTTTGTTACTTTTCATGGCTGAATAATATGCTATTGTATGGATATGTCAGATTTTATTTATTCATCCATCAGTTCATGGATATTTGGGTTATTTCCACTTTTTGGATATAATTAGCAATGCTATTAATGTTTGTGTACAAGTTTTTGTATGGAGTTACGTTTTCATTTCTCTTTGGCATAAATCTAGAAGTGGAATTTTTGGCTTATATGGTAAATATATGTTTACATTTCAGAAACTACCACACTGTTCTCCAAAAAGACTGCACTATTTTATATCCCCAACAGAAGTACATAATGTTTTGAGGAAGTAAGAAGGGAAGGGAAGGAAGGAAGGAAGGAAGGAAGGAAGGAAGGAAGGAAGGAAGGAAGGAAGGGAGGAAGGAAGGAAGGGAGGAAAGAAAGAAAGAAGGAAGAGCTGCTACATTTTATTTATGAGGTTAGAAGTTCCTTTGTATTCTTTTGTGATTGGGTGATCTTTTTACTTTTGTTAGAAAGAGCTCCTTCATGCTTGGAACTCAAAATGAAAATGTAATGTCCCATTAAATAGAAATATGAACCACTTCTTGTGCCACATCATTAAACATCCTTACAGCAAAAGTACATGGTGTGCTTCAATTTTACAATCCATATCTAATACAATGTGGGTTTTGATAACTAAAACGAAAGAAATGTATCTCCATCTGGAATTAAGAGCACTATGTTCAAGCCCCAGCATTGCCATCTCTTAGCTGTATAACTTTGGAAAAGCCATTTAACCTCCTACACAAACACCTTGTCTAAAAACGCAAATAACGCTATCTTACCTATCTACTTTTAAAATCACAGTAAAAATGAAATGAAGTCATATATGGAAAGCTCTTTATAATCTCAAAATGCTATTTTAACAGTTATCTTATTTTTGTCATAGTTAGTGTTAATGTCTTTTCTTATATTTCACTCTTCATCCAATTCTGTACCTATAAGACTTGCTCAGTACAGACTTTCCAATGCACCAACCAGACAGTACATGATCCTATATTAACTCACATATTTGGTGTTCTCTGTATTGAGTAGCAATATTTTAACTATGTTTATCACCATAATGATAATACCAGTATATAATCATAATGAGACTCTGTATTTTCTTTATATATTACCTATCAATATGGGCATACTTTATATTTAAAAGTGTGCAACATTACCTTATTTTATATAATAAAATATAAACATATTTTATACAAATATAAAGTATATAAAAAGTAAATGTCATTCAAAAAATTACTTTGTTAAAAGTAAAACAAAAACATTAAATAATAGCTAAGAGATTTTAAAAATTATTGCCTTATTTAATTAGATATAACCTAGAATTCAAATAAAAAGATACAACCAAATATATTATTCTTCAACTTCTTATGACAACGACGAGCACTTTATGCTTGATAGACTCTCAAGAAAATATACTCTACTAATATCATGGGTCTGAGAGCAGTCGAAAACTATAGTGCTTCCTCAAGGTAAAGTGATATTTATGTAATGAGCCAATTAACTTCTTTGATGTAGACATTCCAAACTAAAAACTAAAAGCCATTAACCTCTAAAGAGCTAACTGTATGATAAATCCATCAGACTAAACCAAAGTGCTATCCCTCCTTTTTTTTGTAAAAAGACTGATTTGGTAAAGTAAAAAGCTATTTTTTTGTCTAGGTATAAAGATGCAGGTTTAGACTTCTCAAAGCTGATTTTACTAAAATGTTTATTCATATTTAGCATATATATTTAGAGAGATTTTTGCTACAACATTTTGAGTTAAATTAATTTTCAGATGCTATGTTGAGTGAGAACATAATGCATATTCAATTGGGTGTGTAAATTACATTGTTGATGCATGCTTCACCAGTAGCAAATAGTAATGCAATATCTTTGAAATAATTGTCCACTTTAGGCTGAGAGAGCTTTAAGAGTTCTGAAGTGGAGAATAATTACCACAGAATTTTTCCATGATGAATTCCTGGCCAGTTAATGTTTTTTTATCATTAAAGCTCTATTGGAATTTTCAATATTAAACCATCAAATAGTAAATGTTGAATTGGATTACTTTTAACCTTAGTGTGTTGGGGTTTTTTTATTTCTTAGAATATTTAGATCAATATAAGAAATGTTTTTGCATATTTTTGACACATTGCACTAAAGGTACTAAAAGTAATTTTGAAAGATATAGTTGTAAACTTGCCCATTTGGGTATAAATTTTGTTGTAATTTTCATCAAAGCTGCCTTGAGGTATTTATCTTTTTGTGTACCTATCACTAGGATAATGACTTTGCCGGTCTACTTTATTGTAAATGACAATCAATTATATACATATATATGTATGTATATATATTTCATATTGCATTACATTAACCAGTATGATTATATTTTTATTTGAAACATAATCTTTCTCTTTGTAAGTGTAATTTTTTTTTACTGTAGCCCACTTGGTCTTCTGAACAGTGAAATGATCCCAACACCCCAGAAAAACTCACTTTTCCATTCTCTACACAGACAGCACACAGGAGCCTAAAGCAGGCTGAGTCAAAGGATAAGCAGTTACACTGACCAAAATATAAACTCACTGTGATAGTGCATTAAAGATTGTTCGTATTAAATACTCATATATTCGGTGCAGAGGAGCACAGATTGAGAAGTTGAGAGTGAGGGATCTTCCAATCAGACTGCCTGGAATTTCCTTGCTCCACTGTTGACTTTGGGTCAATTATCTCTCCTCGGTCTCTTTTCTTCATTTGTAGAATAGAACCAACGGTAATAATCATTTCATGCCATCTTTGAGCATTAAATATGACATAATACATGAAAAGTACCTGGTATATAATTGAGCAACTAATTAATTCCACCTTTGGATCAAATTCCAATTTGTGTATTATAGCTGATTGCTTCTACACTGCCAGTGAAAAGGCTGAAAACCAGGCAATATGGATGACCTAACATGCCCCAATTTCTACAAGGGTAGAGTGAGCCCAAGGTCCACCCTTGGCAAAATTATGAGTTCCATCATTTACTTGAACTTCAACACAATTTTCCCTTGTAATTTCCTTAACTTTTGTTGGTTCTCTGAACTTTTAACCTCTCAGATGTCTGCCAAAAGTCGTTACTCCTTGAATAATGTTTTCTAACATTGAGCAAAGAGCTATACCAGACTGTTAAAAGAAGAATAAAATATGTCTTTTTTCCTTAAGAAACTGACAGCCTCATGGGTAGAGGTGATATTGGCTAAGTTTATAAAGGATAAATAGCTCTAACATAATTAAATAATAGTTGAATAAAATAAAGCCTATGTCACCAGACAAACATGGCTTATATTCAAAGTCCCTTCGAATTTGATCCTGGTGTTAATTTGGATCAAAAGGAATGTGTCTAAACTACATAATCTAAGTCTCCACAAGAATTCCTCCTGTCAATTTTTCTATGAAAAAAAAAAAGGCACCTCCTTGGAGAACCTAAAACTTCATGGAGAACCAACTGAAAACCACTCTGGAGAGGAAGCACAAGACAAACCTCTGGGACAAACCTCTTTTTCTATAATTTCTGTAGGTTTCCTCCTTTCTTGTAATTTTCCTAGTAAAAAGGAGAAGGAAATAGAAATGTTGTAACTTGGTCAGCAAGGCAAGACATTTAATAAAATGTGCCATTTTTCCTTACCCACTAGAGAAATAACGACTGGAGAGAAGCTGACATAGGTGAATTTGTAGTTGATGGAGTAATCATAACTGAAGATTCTCAATGAACAGGTGTTCATCTACCTTTCAGGAAACCTCTAATGAGATCACAGCATTCTGTCCTTTGTCCTTGTCTGTTAGGAAGTTTATTATCAACTTACAAATAGGAGACACCTTTGTCAAATGTGTGGATGATCTAAGCTTGAAATGAGATGATAATTCACGATAGACTAAATATCCAAAAAGTCCTCAACAGACTGGACTAGATTAACCACATAAAATTGATCAGTAATGAATATATAATTATTCATTACAGCTCTCAGTTTGAAGTGTACAAATATGAAACTGGAGGGAGACAGTATCTGTCTTGAAAGTAATTAGTGTAGAAAGAACTTGTGTTCTGACTGACAGCAAAATTAACATGAGAAAACTGTGATGTGGCTGCCAGAAATGTTAATGGTTCTTATAATATATAAATAGAAGTTGAAAGTCTAGGTGAGCCATCAAAGTATGGTGCATTAGAATAACTTGGGCTGTTTGCTAAAATGCAGATTCCTGGTTCGCATTCAACGTTTACTGAATACGTCCGAAGGTCTAGATGTGGTGCCCTGGGATCTGTCTTTAACAGTCTCTTGAAATGACTTTCATGCTGATACCCACCTCAGAGGATTAGTGCAGAGAATGAATGGCATAATATATATATAAAAGCATAGTGCTAGCATAGACTGCAAATGCTCAACAAACTGTAGCTTTTCGTATTCTTTATTGACATTTTATCAGTTATATTGACACTTTTGTACAATTCTTAATCTGGATCAAATTTACCAATTTTAATCTTACATGTGAGAGCTTTCCTTCCTCCCTTCTTTCCTTCCTGTCTTTCAGTCTTCTAGCTTTCCAAAATTTCTCTTTTCTGTCTTTTGACATATGTTAATTAGGGCCTACTATGTGCACATTATTATCCTTGGCCATGCGGAGATTTGAAAAACACGGGTTCTACCTTCAGGCAACATGACCACCCAGAAGGGGAGGTAAAACCTGTAAATACGTAACATTTATATGGTTAGGATTGAAGCTTGGGGAAGATTTCTGGAATTGCCAGTGCTCCAAAAATTGCAAAGAGCAATAAGGGGCAGCATAGAAATAAGCACGCATCTCCTGCATTCTCTTAACAGGGGACATTTTCTTCAACCAGAGGATCCTTGCCGGAGAAAGTAAAGAGCCCCTTGGCTAACCCAAGCCATGCTCTGTTCTTCCCACCAATCCTCAACTGCCCACCTTCTGCCTCACTCTTTAGCTCCACTGCCAAAGCCATTTATCCTACTCCACAAAGAGACAGAATCTTAGAAATTCTCCCCAACATTGATGGAAATTTTTTCAAGCTCCATCAGGTTCAAAATCTTAACCAAGCCTTTGCAAACTTTAATGTGCCTACCAAGTGCCTGCAGATCTTGTTAAGTGAGCAGACTCCAATTCAGTAGGTCCAGGGCTTCCCTGGTGGCGCGGTGGTTGAGAGTCCGCCTGCCGATGCAGGGGACACGGGTTCGTGCCCCCGGTCCGGGAAGATCCCACGTGCCGCGGAGCAGCTAGGCCCGTGAGCCATGGCCGCTGGGCCTGCGCGTCCGGAGCCTGTGCTCCGCGGCGTGGGGGGCCACAGCGGCGAGAGGCCCGCATACCGCAAAAATACAAAAAACAAAACAAAAAAAACAAAACAATTCAGTAGGTCCAGGACAGAGCCTGAGAATCTGTATTTCTACCAAGTTTCTAGATAATTCCCATGCTGCTGTTAGAAAATTTAATACATAGAAATTAAGTATTATTAATTTCATATCAGTAAGAGTTAAAGTGCTACCTTTATAGACAGGAAGAATAAACATTCAGATATCTAGAGGCAATCAAGAGCAAGACTCTTAGATCAAATTCTTAAGGATTCTGGGAAGTATTTTAAGCATGAGATAGAAAAGTTGGAGAATTGCAAACATATGTAGGCTTGCCTGAGAAATGTCACCTCAGATTTTTTTGTTTTGTTTTGTTTTCCCTCTAGGATATTACTGAAACTTCAATTAATTACATTTCTGCTGCTACAAAAATACTTTTTCATGCTACAGTGATTCATGAATCTCCCATTATGTGTATTTATTAGGTGACAGCCCTGTTGACAGTGATAGAGAATAAAATACTTCCAGAGGAAACAAGAGACCTGTGCCTGCTCTTAGTTTATGTAATGTCAGGTTGGTCCCATTGTGCATCTGGGAGTGATTATTATTTTGTGATATGACTACAGACAGGTTTAGATTCCAGAGCGTAATCTTACTTTAAAGAGTGTAAAGAAACTAAATGATTCAAAAAAATTAAGAATCGATCATTTGGATAATAATATATCCTCAGTTTAAAACAGTTTATGAAATGAAGAAATGTGTCATGCAAATGAAAGCAATTTTAGCAGGGAAAGGATCTACCTCATCACAATGGCTATTTGAATGTTTATTAGTAAGATGAGAAACTCAAATCCAAACGTTGGAAGAAAAAAATGGATTCTGTTAACACCAATCAGACAGATATGAAAGCATTTATATATTCTTATGATATTTAACAAAAAAATGTGCACCCTTTGAAATATTTGTATTTGTTTCAGTGAAAACATGTAAATATATATTTAAATAAAGGCTCATTATGATGGTAAGGGGAAGTGGTGGACATGACTTGGAATGACCATATGAGAACACTGAATGTTCTAGACCTCCTCTCTGTCTGAGAATATCAGAAATAAAATCATAATAATAACACCAAGACCTCAGATAATAGATTAATGACACTTCCAACCCAAAATAATAAATGCTACACTCAGAATTGTCTCTTAACACTCAGTCAACAGAAATTATTGTGCATACTGCATTACATACTACATATAAAAAAGATTGTATCTTTTATCTTTGTATCTTGGGAATATTGATAAGTACCTAGTACCTAGGCAGCTTTTAATAAATGTTTGATTCATGACTGCATGAATGTCTGAAAATTCCAGGAGTTACATGAAAATATGGATGAAATAGAACAGAGGTCTGCAAAGGTTCTTGGTTGAGAGGCAGTTGTAAATATTTTAGGCAATGCAGGCCATACAGCCTCTGCCATTGTAGAATGAAATCAGTCATAAATCACAGTCAAGGTATGAGTGACTGTATTCCAATAAACGTTTATTCACAAAATCAAGCTGCAGGTAGTCATTTATTGACCTTAAAGTAAAGCAAGCTTGATTACTGTCCTCAAGAAGGTGCAGTGAGTGAAGGGAAATAGAAAAACAAATATTAAAAACAACTTAATAGGGCTTCCCTGGTGGCGCAGTGGTTGAGAGTCCGCCTGCCGATGCAGAGGACATGGGTTCGTGCCCCAGTCCGGGAAGATCCCACATGCCACAGAGCAGCTGGGCCCGTGAGCCATGGCTGCTGAGCCTGTGCGTCCGGAGCCTGTGCTCCGCAACGGGAGAGGCCACAACAGTGAGAGGCCCGCGTACCGAAAAAACAAAACAAAACAAACAAACAAACAAAAAACCCCATAAGAACAACTTAATAGGGCTTTTCCCTTGAATTAAAATGGCATAGGTGGTATTCAACTCATACTCCCCCTGGAAAAATTAAAAGCTGCATTGAAAAACAAATGCAGAAACAGAAACCTGCTGCTGGGAAAGATTAGAGAGCAAGGAGTGTCGTCAGCACTTGGGGCACAGGACCAGAGTGAGGAAAATGCATGCAGGTGAGCCCTGAATCCCCATTGGCCTCTCCTCTAGGTATTTGCCAATGCGAAAGGCAGGTAGTGGCCTGCAGCAGTGACATCAAAGTGTCCTGCCAAGTGCCTGTCTGTGCTAAGCGCCTGTCTGCAAACTGTTATTACCAGGATGTGTTGAGATAATCACAATACGTGACAGATTTAGAAACATTTATGATGGAGTGACTTGGGGTCCATTTTATTTAATAATTTTTAAAAAGACCCTGGAGTTTTTTGTCTTTTGTGCTTCCCCAGCCAAAAAGAAGATGGGGAACAAGGTCCCTAAAGAGGTTGCTGCCCAGGGGGCCAGAGAGGGGCCTAAAGCCAAGGCCCCTGTTCCTCCCAAGGGCAGTGGGTCCAAGATGGATCCTGTACCACTGGCCAGGAAGGCAGAGGCCCCTAAAGACTCAAGAAAGCCTGGCATTCCCACTAAGTCCTTATCATCCAAAGTGGCCAGTAAGAAGGCAGGAGCAGAGAGCTAGAGGCGGGTTGGAGAGAGACTGAGATTCTACTTTTATTCCCCTAAAAATTATCACTCTACTTATTTCACTGTAGACTATTTATCAGTAAAGATGTTTTTCCCCACAAAAATGTATTCATTAAGACTTCTCAGTAATAAATACTTACTGTATTTTACAAAAGTATAATTTAAAGACATTTTTAAAAAGTAAAATTTGGATTCTTGATGATGACACTAAACTCTGCCATCTGTATCCCTCCGGGGATACAGGGTTGTTTTTGATTTACTCTTTTTCTAGGTAGAGGCAATTCTGATGGCTTGTATTTGATCTTTCTCATGGAAATAGCCCTCACTCCACAGATCAGGGAACTAATGTGGAGGATTCTGTAGGCTGCCTATTCCAATTCTGCATTCTGGAACTGGAGAAATAACCACAGACGGGTTTGGGGACCCACTGGACACCCCAGGAGATGGACCTGAACGAAACCTCCGTTGATCACCTGACCTCCATAAGCCCCTACACTGACTTGTGCGTCACAGTGACGCTTTGGGGTCCTGGAATCAGTTTCAGTTAAGCAACTGTGTCCAGTAGTCCCTGAAAGATCTGATTATTTCCTTTTCTCCGGTACACGGTTACTCTGGGAAAAGACTATAGTTTCCTCCTGTAGAAAGACTGGAAGAGAGATCAACAGTATACATTTTCAGTAGTGTATTGGGTCCTTTCTGGAGGGGATCTGGTCTTCCCTTCATTGAAGGGGTTTTGGATCTATACTGACTCACATCTGGGAATTGACTGAGGGGTCAGGACTCTCTGTTTTTATAATTTGAGTTAGACTTTTATTCACTTGATCTAGAACTCTTTAAAAATACAGATCAAGTAAGAATTTAGGAGGTTTCCTATCTATTTCACATTTAGGAACACCATGATTAACTGGCTAACACAGTAGGTCTGTGTGAGTCAGACTATTGTAATTTCTGCTTTAACTCTGTTGCCCTTTAAGGTAACTACATCCATTCTGCTTTTGGCTGTTGAGTGCTGCCTGCCATCCTAGGGATCAATTACTCCCATCACATTTAGATCTTCCAATTGAGTGTCTGGAATTCCTTCAGTAAGGTCTGGTCTACAGAGAAGAGCAATCATAGGCCTCTTCAAGAATGCTGGGGTTCCCCTCACAAATTTATTTCTCAAAGCATTGGTGAAAGATATATTTTCTGGACTTTCCCATGTGAGTGGTTAGGTCTCAAATGGACAAATCTACTCTAACACTCCAATCTCCCTAAGCCTTTGAAACCCTTCCTCGACACTAAACCAAGGGAGGTCAGGCATTTCCAATTTGCTCACAATGGACCAATTTTTAAGTCAATTTTTAGCCAAGCAACCAAACTATTAGAGCCCCTTCCAACTCACCCAGCTGCAACATTAAATGTAGACCCTCTGCTTAGTGAGCCCATATCAATAAATTCTGACCAATTCAACATTATGTTTTTTTCTACCGTCACCCTGATGCCAAAAACTCAGCCTCTGTGCCCTGGTGATGAATTGAATCATAGAGACGAGTTTTGGGTGAAGTAGAAAATAATAGCTTTATTGCTTTGCCAGACTAAGGGGGACACAGTGAACCCGTGCCCTGAAAAACTGTGTGTCCCAACCTGAGAGGATTTGGTGATGAGTTTTATAGCAATGGTTCAAGGGCAGTGGGGTTGCTGATAAGGATTAGGGTGTGTGCAGTTCCTGTACTCCTTTAATCTGGTCTCAGGTGGCCTCTTGAAGAGCTCCTCTGGTTCCTTTAATCTGGAATGAAGAATGCTAACATCTTTTATTTGTTGGGGATTTTAGTTCTGTAAAGAGCTCAAAGATATTATGTGTATCCCTTGCGGTGGAGCCAGGACCCTGCTCGAGGGCTGCACTATTGTGTCTTGGCTGCTCCTTCCTTGATTAGCAATTTGCTCTTTGGAACTCAGGGAAGATCATAGAGGCTGGAGTCTATTCCCTACAAAGAAGAAACAGGGGACAGAAAGGTCTCCACGTCCAGGAGCCCAACAGGGTCCTTGTTGGTTTAAATCTCACAGCCTAAATATCCATTACCACACATGTTTCCCTGACTTATGCTTGTATAAGTTAGAATACTTTTCTTTTTTTTTTCTTTTTGCGTTATGCGGGCCTCTCACTGTTGTGGCCTCTCCCGTTGCAGAGCACAGGCTCCGGACGCGCAGGCTCAGTGGCCATGGCTCACGGGCCCAGCCGCTCCGCAGCATGTGGGATCCTCTCAGACCGGGGCACGAACCTGTATCCCCTGCATCGGCAGGCAGACTCTCAACCACTGCGCCACCAGGGAAGCCCGGAATACTCTTCTTTTGAAGTGTAGCATACTTTGTAACTCACCTTTAGGAGTCTGCTAGACTTGTGTCAAAGTATAGGCCTAGAAGCAGAGAAGGATGGTGGCAGTGGGTCCTGAGGAGACTCAGCACCCTCTTACCTGGCAACTGCCTCAGGGGAGGTCATTATGGTTTACTCAGGCAATGCAGGGTTGATCTCTTCAGATAGGTGGGAAGGGGGATACTACTGTGGGTGGGGAACCAATTCTCCTGGGTGTAGGGAAGACTTTGTCACTGGCAAAGAAGTCTTACGAGTTTAGGAGCTCGATGTCCCTAGCTATATCAGAGTCTTCCCACGTATCCCCTCCCAACTTATAGCATCTTATTCTTTTCCAGTCAATGACCTCACTTTAAAAGTAGATATCCTGTGAGGCTGGGAGTTCAATTTACATTGTAATTCATCAAGTTGCCCATGAGGTTCTGTGTTTGATATTCAGCAATTTTAGTACGAGGGCTTCAGGAGATAAGACTGTCCTCTGGGGTCACGTAGGTAGCACTTGTCCTGGAAATTCAAACTCCCGAGCTCATCCTTATCTTTCACCACTTTGTTCAGGGACATTAGGAGCAACCAACCAACATCATAACGTTCTTTAGTCTTACAATAATACTTTAAAGTACCATACACAGAGTCACTTAGCTTCTTTCTTCTTATAAGAGGTTGATTAGGAGTATCCAATGCAGATATTTTGTGTATCTTTACACATAATGACCCTAATTCAATATGACTGATGTCCTCATAAAAGGGCAAAATTTGAACACAGAAACACACAGACACACACAGTACCAGAAGCCAGGTAAAAAGTCATTCCCCCTCAGAGCCCTCAGAAGGAACCAGCCCTGAAGACACCTGGGTCTTGGATATCTAACTTCCAAAACTTTGAGGCAATAAATTTCTATTGTTTAAGCCACCCAGCATGTGGTACTTTGTTATGGCAGCCCTGGCAAACAACTACAGAATAGACATGAAAGATGCCATTCCTATTTCTAACTTTTATTTCCTGGACCTATGTGCTGTGGTTAATGGAGGACAACATCCCTATATTAGTTGCTGGTTTAGCACATTCAGTGCAGCTTCTATAATAGCACCTGACCCCTATGATGTGCTTTCTCCCATTACGCGTACATCACAGATCATTCTTCCATATTATAAAGTTAACTGCTATGATGGTTAATTTTCTGTGTCATCTTGACTGGCTCACAAGATGCTTAGACATCTGGTGAGACATTATCACTGGGTGTTTCTGTGAGGGTGTTTCTGGAACACATTAACTGAGTGGGGTATATCAGTTCCCTCTGTTTATCATTTAAACAGTTTCATATCTTCAATCATGCTGCTCCTTCTTCCTTCGCATCCTTCAAGATTCAGATTAGACATTGCTCTTCCAAGAAATCTTTCATGAATTGCTGCTTTCCGTATCCTTTATGAGCATGCTAATTGCCACTGAGCCTGAAAAGTGATCAACCCTTAAGAGGGGATCAACAAATGTTTTCTGAGTTAAGCTGAGTTGGCTGGAAATTATCCATGAAGTTTACCCCTTCGTGAACTATGATTACCCCAATTATTATAAAAAGGTAATGTATCCACATGGCAGGAAAACTGCTAAGATATGAACATCCTCTCTGCTTCATAAAATACTGCACAAGAAACTAGACACCTATTTTAACCAAAACCTAAAGTCACTTCTGAAACTTAAATTAAATTGTATATGTCTAGGCAATTAAGAGTCATTAAACACAACTGACATTTAAAATTATGTTTCTTTTATATACTTCTAATAACTTTTCTCTATATTTTATAATAATCCAGATTTTTGAGAAGTGTGTTAAACTTTTCAAACATGGCCATCAGAGGGTTAAGTATGGAGAAGGTAGAGCCAAGAGCTGTAAAGAACAATAGACAAAAGAGTCAGCTCCAGAAGGTAGAAACATTCACATTGTTAAACTTATTGTGTTAATCATTCTCTGTCATGTGTCAGTCAAATCGTTATGCTGTACACCGTAAAACTGTACAGTGCTGTATGTCAATTATATCTCAATAAAACTGGAAGAAAATATAAATAAAATTCTATTGTTATTGATTTTCATTGGAGAAAATTTTTTGCCTTAAATTAAGATCTTTAGCATTAAGCCTAAGTAAGGTAGCTTGTTTTAATGGAAAAATGTATGCCTCACGACATAGAAATGTAGGTTGGCTCACTCAAGCACCCACCTGAATTCCCTTCTAGATTGGCTTTCTCAGCTCTTCAGACTGGTAACCTAGAAAATTCTCTTCCTAGAGTGTTTTTCAGCTAGGTATGGCCACATGATTTTCTTCTGTGAAATGAATGAGGCACAAGGATTAGTGTGGAAGTACTGTTTTCTCTCCTGTCTATAATGCAGATGTGATGATGGGAATTGCAATAGTTACCATGAAACTATGAGGAACAGTGTAAAGAATCAAAGAGATCTCAGCCCCAAACCCATACTAACAGCCTCTGCCACTGGATTTATCGTTATACTAGAAAAAAGAATGCTCCTAATTCCTTTAAGTCATAAATTAGTTGGATTCTCCCTTGCAGCTGAATGCAAGCCCTAACTGAGACACCCTTTGGTGTAAAAGAATAAAATTCCACATTATCACTTACAAGTTGTGTGACATAGGTGAAAGCAACTTGTGGGAGCAAGGGTTGGCAAGGGAGATATTCACCTGTTGACATGATACAAGGACTAACATGTTAAGTACCTGACAGTCTTTATGGCATGTAGTAGGCTAGGAGTGGCAAAAATGATGCATAAGGGTATTTCCTGTCTCCCATAGCTGTAAGTTGTTTGCTAATAGATCACGGAATTATTTTCCTATGACTATTTTATTTTAAAGAGAATACTTCAGGCAATTCATCAGAGTCAGATCAGAACGTAAAAGCTATTGAATGTATTAGGCACTAAACAAATGTTAACACTCTCCTTTATGTGCTTACACTTTCTAGAAAAAGCAATTACATATTTTTAATATAATTATAACTTGAAACTAAGAGATTTGATACTGAAAGTATTGTTTAAAAAATGTCAAACATTTTTATGTTTGACATTGTAAAAATGTCAAACAATTTACAATGTACTATGCCTACTGACCAATACAGGTTCAATGATTTGATTATTTAATTTTTTAAATTAATTTTTATTAGAGTATAGTTGATTTACAATGTTGTGTTAGTTTCAGCGAATTTTAAAATAAAAACAGCAATAACTACTAAATATAACAAAACTACGCTGCTAAGTACATATACTTCATAACATTCTAGATACTGAGCTGCTTATTACCAGGAAATAACCCAAATCTAAGAAAATGTTATACTAAAAACCTGGCTTTTTCTTTTTACCTCTCTATAAAAAAATTCCAAATAACACTGAACAATGCAGTCCCTTGGAATATGTTATCTCACAGTATTTTAAACATAAAGTCCTTACACATTCTATTTTCAAGGGTGAAAGTGGGTGAGACATGAAAGAAAATAAAAAAAAAATCTTGAGGCTCTTTTGGGTTAGAATTTGTTAACCTCTGTGTAAATGACTAAAAATAATCTCTCCCTCTTCTGAATTCAGCTGTGGTGAATTAGGCAGTCTGGACCAAACCTCTTGTTGAAAAGTACTAAATATAAAGAATATAACGTATTTTTTTAATCTTAAAAATATCAGATAGGTAGTAAGAAATTACCATGATACCTTATCATTGAGAGAACAAGGAAGCAACCTAGTAAAGAGAGAATATGACTTGAAAATATTAGTAGAAAACATAAAGCTATAAAAGATGACAGGGTAAATTTGAAAAAGAAGGGAATACACTGTCTGTGAATTAAAAAATATAAAAGTAACTGCATAATAAAGGGGATGGAGAAAACACTTAAAATAGCATTGTCCGGACTTCCCTGGTGGTGCAGTGGTTGAGAGTCCGCCTGTCAATACAGGGGACACAGGTTCGTGCCCCGGTCTGGGAAGATCCCACATGCCGTGGAGCGGCTAGGCCCTAACATTGGCCATGAATTGACAATTATTGAAAAATAGGCATATCCGATTTATTTTGTGATTCTTATGCTTTTGTATATGTATGAACATTTTCATAATGAATATTCAAAAAACCTCTCCATGCATGCAGTTAATAGAAAATTGGACACAGCTGACAAAAAAGTTAATGAACTGGAAATTATACAGAGTACAGCATAAAGAATCAAAATGAGAGAAAATACAAAGTGAAGTTGAAGTTGAAAGACATAAAGGATAGATATAAATGTTTTAATATTTTTAATAAGAAATCCATAAAGAAAGGGGAAAAAGAAAGAGTCAGGGCCAATAATAAAATAGATAATGGATGAGAACTTTTCAGATCTATTGAAAGTGAAAAATTCACAGTGCAAAGAACCTGGCAAACTTTAAGCAGGAAAAAGAAAAATACACCCTCATTTTAGTGAAATTGCAGAAAATCAAAGATTAAAACAAAATTTTAAAAGTCACTATAGGAAAAACATGCATTACTTTCCAAGGAATGGCAGTGGAACTGTCAGCTGACTTAGGGGCTACTATGGAATAACATCTTTAAAGTGATGGGAAAAAATTCCATGGCCTATAATTTTTATCTAGTAAAAATATTTCTCTTAAAAAATGAGGACAAATAAGGGAACTTGCAGACAAACAAAACCAGAAAATTCACTAACAGCCAAGAGCAATAAATCTGGTCTCTGTGCTTTTTGTCAGTGGCTGACAACAGTTATATCCATAACTGCAGTGTATGACATAAATGTAAGAAGGCAAGGCAGAATGCAGTATTTTTTTAAAAGATCTCCACTGCTCCAAAAAAATATTAATATGAAACCTTCTGACATAATAAGGGTTCAAATTATCATAGCCTCAGGACTGTATTGTAATTACCTTTTATAAATGGCACCATGTGAAACGGGGGTGTTGTGGAATCATACACAATGCAAAAATGAAATACTATCTGGCTTTTAAAATTAAAATTTCAGTGATTCCCATAAGTTGGAGAATGTGTTTTAGAGGAGTCTTAGAATTTATCATAGGTGTTCTAGTGTAAATCTACAATTCTCCTTAAAAGGTGAATAAATTGGAGTTAAGTATGTGTAGGAGGGAACAGTACCGAGGGAATGGGGCCCAGCATTAGCTCCTCGTTCTGCAGGAGTTTGGTTCTAAGTACTGCTACCATTCAATTTGTCTTTACCTACTAATAGGGCTATGTAATAATGACCTGCATTTCCTTTTCTTAGAGCATTTGTCCATGCATATTTCCTTAAATTTTGCTAATGTGTTATCTGCAATTTGGCTGATCCTTAACTCAAGAGCAGAGAACACAAGTGATCTTTGGTATTACGATGATAAACCAGACCCATCTTTGGGCTTTTTTTTTTTTCTATGTTCATGGAAGTTCCACACATAATAAGAATCCTAGAGTTCTTTTAAAGAGACAATTGCTGGGGTTTCAGGAGGTGGCTAGCGGGGGTGAGGTGTTTAGGGTGAGGTAACAAAGACCTTGGCGCCAGATTTGTTGGGTTTGTACCCCAGCCCCCAAATTTAAGCGCTCTATGGCTCGGGCAGCTCAGGTAGCATGGATCTCATCAGCACAGGGAGAAAGCTTCACTGAAAACTCACTGCAGAGCGGCGGGGGAAGCCAGATTCCACGATGGCAGCAGCAGGATTCATGGCAAGAATCACGACTTTCAGGCGGCTCTGGGCGGTCTCGTCTTCCTGCAGCTTATAGACCCTCAGGCTTAGGAGCTGTTTCAAGCACACCACTTTGAGAGACTAAGGTGTTCTTGAAACCATCTGTACCGAATCCGTGACTGAACCCAGTGAAGACGTCTATATAAACGTTGAAGATTCTGGCAGCACATGCGGAGATGTACTCTTAGCTACCAGCTGCTGGAGACTGCCTTGTAGACAAAGTGCTCCCAAAGTCTGCCTGATGTAGCTGAACAGCTATTGTAGACCCTCATAATCTGACTTCAGAATGGAGACCGCCACATTCACTGCCAAGCAGCTGACAGGGCCTTGGTGCTCCAGCTGGTTGTCAGGCCTGAGCCTCTGAGGTGAGAGAGATGAGTTCAGGACATTGGACCATCAGAGACCTCCAAGCCCCATGTAATATCAATTGGCAAGGGTTCTCCCAGAGATCTCCATCTCAACACTAAGACATAGCTCCACTCAACGACCAGCAAGCTCCAGTGCTGGACAACCCATGGCAAACAACGAGAAAGACAGGAACACAGCCCCACCCATTAGCAGAGAGGCTGCTTAAAAACATACTAAGTTTACAGACACCCCAAAACACAACAACAGATGTGGTCCTGCCCACCAGAAAGACAAGATCCAGCCTCATCAACCAGAAGCAGGCACCAGTCCCTTCAACCAGGAAGCTAACACAACACACTGAACAATCCTTACCCCCTGGGGGCAGACACCAAAAACAAAGGGAACTATGAACCTGCAGCTTTGAAAAGGAGACCCCAAACACAGTAAGTTAAGCAAAATGAGAAGATAGAGAAATACACAGCAAATGAAGGACCAAGGTAAACACCCACCAGATGAAATAAATGAGGAGGAAATAGGCAGCCTACCTGAAAAAGAATTCAGAGTAATGATAGTAAAGATGATCCAAAATCTTGGAAAGAGAATGGAGAAAATATAAGAAACATTTAACAAGGACCTAGAAGAACGAAAGAGCAAACACACAATGATGAACAACACAATAAATGAAATTAAAAATTCTCAAGAAGGAATCAAACTGAGGCAGAAAAACAGATAAGTGACCTGGAAATTAAATTGTGGAAATAATTACTGCAGAGCAGAGTAAAGAAAGAATGAAAAGAATTAAGGACAGTCTCAGAGATGTTTGGGACAACATTAAGCACACCAACATTCAAATAATAGGGGTCCCAGAAGAAGAAGAGAAAAAGAAAGGGACTGAGAAAATATTTGAAGAGATTACTGTTGAAAACTTCGCTAATATGGGAATGGAAATAGTCAATCAAGTCCAGGAAGTGCAGAGGGTCCTATACAGGATAAATCAAAGGAGAAACATGTCAAGACATATTAATAAAATTATCAAAAATTAAATACAAAGGAAAATATTAAAAGCAGCAAGGAAAAAGCAACAAATAACATACAAGGCAATCCCCATAAGGTCAACAGCTGATCTTTCAGAGGAAACTCTGCAACCCAGAAGGGACTGGCAAGACAGACTTAAAGTGATAAAAGGGAAAAATCTACAACCAACATTACTCTACCCAGCAAGGATCTCATTCAGATTTGATGGAGAAATTAAAAAGTTTACAGACAAGCAAAAGCTAACAGAATTCAGCACCACCAAACCAGCTTTACAACAAATGCTAAAGGAACTTCTCTAGGCAGGAAACACAAAAGAAGGAAAAGACCTACAATAACAAACCCAAAACAATTAAGAAAATGGTAATAGGAACATACATATCGATAATTACCATAAAGGTAAATGGATTAAATGCTCTAACCAAAAGACATAGACTGGCTGAATGGTTACGAAAACAAGACCCATATATATGCTGTGTACAAGAGACCCACCTCAGACCTAGGGACACATACAGACTGAAAGTGAGAGGATGGAAAAAGATATTCCATGCAAATGGAAACAAAAGAAAGCAGGAGTAGCAACTATCATATCAAACAAAATAGACTCTAAAATAAAGACTATTACAAGATTCAAAGAAGGACAATAAATAACGATCAAGGGATCAATCCAAGAAGAAGATATAACAATTGTAAATATTTATGCACCCAACACAAGAGCACCTCAATACATAAGGCAAATGATAACAGCCATAAAAGGGGAAATTGACAGTAACACAATCATAATAGTGGACTCTAACACATCACTTTCACCAATGGACAGAACAACCAAAATGAAAATAAAAAAGGAAACACAGGCTTTAAATGATACATTAACCGAGAGGGACTTAACTGATATTTATAGGACATTCCATCCAAAAACTACAGAATACACTTTCTTCTCAAGTGCTTATGGAACATTCCCCAGGATAGATCATATCTTGGGTCACAAATCAAGCCTTGGTAAATTTAAGAAAATTGAAATCGTATCAAGTATCTTTTCTGGCCACAGTGATATGAGACTACATATCAGTTACAGGAAAAAAACTATAAAAAAAATACAAACAGCATGGAGGCTAAACAATACACTGCTAAATAACCAAGAGATCACTGAAGAAATCAAAAAGGAAATCAAAAAAAGTACCTAGAAACCAATAACAGTGAAAACATGGCAGCCCCAAATATATGGGATGCAGCAAACATAGTTCTAAGAGGGAAGTTTATAGCAATACAATCCTACCTCAAGAAACAGGAAACATCTCAAATAAACAACCTAACCTTACACTAAAGCAGTTAGAGAAAGAAGAACAAAACCCCCTAAAGTTAGCAAATGGAAACAAATCATAAAGATCAGATCAGAAGATCAATAAAACTAAAGGCTGGTCTTTGAGAAGATAAACAAAATTGATAAACCATTAGCCAGACTCATCAAGAAAAACAGGGAAAAGATTCAAATCAAGAGAATTAGAAATGACAAAGGAGAAATAACAACTGACATTGTAGAAATACAAAGGATCATGAGAGATTACTACAAGCGACTATATGCGAATAAAATGGACAACCTGGTAGAAATGGACAAATTCTTAGAAAAGCACAACCTTCTGAGACTGAATCAGGAAGAAACAGATAATATAAACAGACCAATCACAAGCACTGAAATTGAAACTGTGATTAAAAATCTTCCAACAAACAAAAGCCCAGGACCATATGCTTCACAGGCAAATTCTATCAAATATTTACAGAAGAGCTATCACCTATCCTTAAACTCTTCCAAAATATAGCAGAGGAAGGAGCACTCGCAAACTCATTCTATGAGGCCACCATCGCCCTGTTACCAAAATCAGACAAAGATGTTATAAAAAAGGAAAACTAGAAGCCAATATCACTGATGAAGATAGATGCAAAAATCCTCAACAAAATAATAGCAAACAGAATCCAGCAGCACATTAAAAGGATCATATACCATGATCAAGTGAGGTTTATCCCAGAAATGCAAGACTGACTTCAGACTATACTACAAAGCTACAGTAATCAAGAGAGTGTGATACTGGCACAAAAACAGAAATATAGATCAATGGAACAGGATAGAAAGCCCAGAGATAAACCCACGCACATATGGTCACCTTATCTTTGATAAAGGAGGCAAGAAGATACAATGGAGAAAAGACAACCTCTTCAATAAGTGGTGCTGGGAAAGCTGGACAGCTACATGTAAAAGAATGAAATTAGAACACTCCCTAACACCATACAAAAAAATAAACTCAAAATGGATTAAAGACCTAAATGTAAGGTCAGACAGTCTAAAACTCTTAGAGGGAAACACAGGCAGAACACTCTATGACATAAATCACAGCAAGATCCTTTTCAACCCACCTCCTAGAGAAATGGAAATAAAACCAAAAATAAACAAATGGGACCTAATGAAACTTAAAAGCTTTTGCAAAGCAAAGGAAACCATAAACAAGATGAAAAGACAACCCTCAGAATGGGAGAAAATATTTTCCAACGAAGCAACTGACAAACATTTAATCTCCAAAATTTACAAGCAACTCATGCAGCTCAATATCAAAAAAACAAACAACACAACTGAAAAATACCAAAAGAGCTAAAAAGACATCTCTCCAAAGAAGACATACAGATTGCCAACAAACACATGAAAGGATGCTCAACATCATTAATCGTTAGAGAAATGCAAATCAAAATTACAAAGAGATATCACCTCACACCAGTCAGAATGGCCATCATCAAAAAATCTACAAACAGTGAATGCTGGAGAGGGTGTGGAGAAAAGGGAACCCTCTTGCACTGTTGGTGGGAATGTAAATTGATACAGTCACTATGGAGAACAGTATGGAGGTTCCTTAAAATACTAAAAATAGAACTATCATATGACCCAGCAATCCCACTACTGGGCATATACCCTGAGAAAACCATAATTCAAAAAGAGTCATGTATCACAATGTTCATTGCAGCACCATTTACAATAGCCAGGACATGGAAGCAACCTAAGTGTTGTTAGGTTGTACTTATTTGTAGTGAGGTGGATGGACCTAGAGTCTGTCATACAGAGTGAAGTAAGTCAGAAAGAGAAAAAGAAATACCATATGCTAATACATGTATATGGAATAAAAAAAATCATTCTGAAGAAACTAGGGGCAGGACAGGAATAAAGACACAGATGTAGAGAATGGACTTGAGGACACGGGGAGGGGGAAGGGTAAGCTGGGACGAAGTGAGAGAGTGGCATTGACATATATATACACTGCCAAATGTAAAATAGATAGCTAGTGGGAAACAGCTACGTAGCACAGGGAAATCAGCTTGGTGCTTTGTGACCACCTAGAGGGGTTGGATAGGGAGGGTGGGTGGGAGGGAGATGCAAGAGGGATGGGATATGGAGATATATGTATACGTATAGCTGATTCACTTTGTTATACCGTAGCAACTAACAGAATAATGTAAAGCAATTATACTCCAATAAAGGTATTTTAAAGTAAATTAATTAATTAAAAACTTAAAATAAAAAAAGAGACAATTTCTCAGTGGATCACTAAGAACAACATTTCATAAGGGGGATAGGTGACGTTGGCATGCAGGTCACATATGAGAGAGTTTCTCCTAAGGTATCCAGCCACTTGTCCTCCATGTGGATTATTGTATTGATTAGTAAAGGCTAGAATGAAGTGGAAGGAGATTGAAAAAAATGTTATCATGGAAAAAAGTGGGTTTTAAATAGGGTGGATGTGTAATTTACCAAACTGGGATATATTGAGAATGAAAGGAGAAACTATTAATAATTTTGTTGGGATAACAGGCATAAGCTAGTACTGTTCATGGCAAAATGGGACATATGATCACCTTATTTTTAACTTATAAAAACCTCTATTAGAATATAGTTCTTCAGCTAAAATTGAAATGTCATGTTGCCTATTCCTATTCATGTTTAATCAGTGAGATGCTATAAAGTGAGTGGATTCTGGAGTCAGCTGTCATGAGTTCAATCCTCAGCTCAATAGCTTGATGGACCAATAAACTTCTCAGTTATTTGGTTTTTCGGTTTGCTAATTGTCTCATCTATAAAATGTGGGTAATAATAATCGAAAATACATCAGAGAGTTGTTATAAAGCTTAATTGAGTACTGAGTTTAACACTACATTCATCAACTTTTTCTATAGTGACAAAGATCTCCCAGATCAGTGGCTGGTGAAACAAGCATTTACTTCCTGCTCAATTATATGAAGGCTGTGGGTTGGTTGGGCCTTAGTAGAATCTCTTTGACTCAGCTGGACTTGACTCAGCATCACATGTCTTTTTATTTCAGTCCCACACTGAAAAAGTAAGACTTGTGGGCCTTGATGTTCCCATCAGCAAGGGCAGAAGCCCCAAAGGGACAGACAACCCATGCAAATGCATTTGAAACTTCTACATAGGCAAGGTATATTTATGCTCACTCATATTGGATTGCATTGTCCAAAGCAAGTCTGAAACTGAGGACTCCAATCAAGAGGGTAGTGACATGTACTCTGCCTGCAGGGAAGCATGGCAAGAGGTAAATGATGGTGAACAAACCTACCATCTACTCAGGAACTTAAAACAATTCCTGGCACATACCAGACACTATATAAGTAGGACCGTATGGAGCTCCATGCCACTTTCCACGGAACTTGCCCTATATATTCCTTCCATTAGGCTGCTCCTGAGTTATATCCTTTATAATAAAACAGTAACACAAAAGCAAATGTTTTCCTGAGTTCTGTGAGCTGTTCTAGCAAATTATTATAACTGAGGAGGGGGGTATGGAACCCCTGATTTATAGCCAGTAGGTCAGAAGCACAGGAGGCCCAGGATTTTCCACTGGTGTTTGAAGTGGAAGCAGTTTTGTGGGACTGAGCCCTTCACTTGTGAAACATGCCTGACTCCAGTTGGAAGATGTCAGAATTGAATCAAATTGTAGGACGCCTAGCTGGGGTTAGAGAATTGGTTGGTGTGGGAAAAACAAAAGCAAAACCAAACACACATTTGGTGTCAGGTGTGCTCTGCGAGTAGGATCAGATCATGGTAGCAAATGTCCTGGGAGGTGTAAATGGATTACAGGGAATTTATGGATTGCCCACTTGATATTCATCAGCCTGGATTTAAGGTGACATCGGTCAGCCTTGGTGACAGAAGCTTGATATAGTTACCAGGATGAAGATGGATTGCTGGGTAAAAACATATGGCCAGTGGACATCCAGAACCAAGTATAGTCTTCCAAAAATTTGCAAGTTCGATTGTTCTGTCCCTGTTTCACTGAGCCAGTGAATTCAGGAGACTTTACCTTTAAGGTGAATCTAAAGATTAGAGTGATGGTTAATTTTATGTGTCAACATGGCTGGGCCATAGTGCCCAGATATTTGGTCAAATATTATTCTGGATGCGAGGTGTTTTGGAATGAGATTTACATTTAAGTTGGTGGACTTTAAGTAAAACAGATTGTCTTCTGTAATGTAGGTAGCCTCGTCCAATCACTTGAAGGCCTGAATAGAACAAAAGGCTTCCATCCCCCAGCAAATCTGATGGATTCTAAAATCCATCAGATTTTAGACTCCACAATTGCATGAACCAATTTCTTACATTGAATCTCTTACTATATCTATCCGTATCTATCTATATATATACGAAGCATTAAAATTGAGTACGTACATTATATAACATATATACATCCTATTATATGTAAGTATAGTATGTAAATAATTGTAATTATGTGTATTTATATAATTATATATAATTATAGTTTTATATATATAATTAGAGTGCATAGACACATCCTATTGGTTCTGTTTCTCTGAAGAAACAGAGACTAATGTAATTAGTAGCAAATAATACAACCAGTAACAATATAAGTTACCTGTATTAGTAACAAAAGAAATCACCCATGTTGGCTAGTAAGGTAAATGGACACATGCCATAGACACAGGGCATAGATGGAATTTATGGCAGTGATTCTTTCTGAAACAATTAAGTGAAATATTACTAATCACAACAAAACATCATAGTTTTGTATATCATCCACTGCAAACACCTTCTTGATGTTTTCATCTCCCTTTTGTTTTTCATTTCATTTTTAAAGTCACTCCATCAATGGGACAGGGAAGATTTGTTCCCTTTCAGATGAGAGAATTGAGGAAGGATGAATCCGTGTTTTTCAAAAATTGTCATTACATGCTACTTAATTTCACTTTTAGAAATTCAGATTTATTTTGAAAATTAATTCATATTATATAGCTTGTTGGACTAGGTAAATCTGGAGATTAGCCCTTTATTTTCTGCATATAAAGATAAAAATGTTATTTTAAAGTTTGTAAACCAGTGTGAAAATTGGTGGTGAGGTACTTTTGATTCTAAGCCGAGTGGAAAGCACATCACTGAGTGATATTTTTATTTCTTAGGAAACAGATACCTGTGCATTCAAGTTGCAAGTGTGGGTGAGACAGTGCTCCAAAGTGAAGTACATTGTCGGTAATATGGTGTGACCTAGTTTTCGGAACTTAAACCTCCAGTTGGGATTTATGAAGACATAAGCTTCGGAAATCAAGGGATAAAAAGAACTATTTGCATCAGTGTCTAAGGACAGCATATCCTGAGTGATATAAATGAAGCTGCCAAGAAAATGCATTAATTTTTTGTTTGTTTGTTTGTAAATCAAAAGTAGGTAGGAGGGGTCTTTCCTGGTGGCGCAGTGGTTGAGAGTCTGCCTGCTGATGCAGGGCACACGGGTTCGTGCCCCGGTCCGGGAAGATCCCACATGCTGCAAAGCGGCTGGGCCCATGAGCCATGGCAGCTGAGCCTGCGCGTCCAGATCCTGTGCTCCGCAACGGGAGAGGCCACAACAGTGAGAGGCTCGCGTACCGCATTAAAAAAAAAAAAAATGTAGGTAGGAGGAAGAGAAAAAGCCTCTTTATGGGGGACTGCAAAGAAAAGAAGATAAGGTCTAATTAGAAAAGGACCTCACAGCTCGCATGTGGCAACAGCAAAAAAGGAAGCAGCCAATTATATGGGAATAAAATGACATGAAAAGAGTATGTGACAATAGAAGAGAGGAAATCTGCGATGGACAGAAAGGGGCACTCAGGCAGTGCTCATCCAGAGAGGTGAAAGTGAAACAAATGTCCTAGGGAAGTAAATGCTACAGGGGTAACGCTCCTCGGGGTTTCGTGTGCGATTTAATTATGTTAAATAATTATATTTCATTCAATTAAGCACATTTAATAGGACACCACTTTAGATGTTTAGTTTTGTGTAGTCTTTTGACTAATATATTTGAAATAAATCTATTTATTAACAGCACATTTGTCAAGTTTGATATCACTTCCCATGCATTCCTCAATTTTCACTGCCAATTTCACAAACAGAAAAATTCTCAACAGCTGTCTATGCAACTCTGTTAGTGCCTTTAGTGCTGCCAATAATTTGAACCACAAAGTTCAGGGGACTTGGGCAGCCGCAGCGTGATGATGGGAAGATAACAGGAACTTAAAAAAAAAAAACAAAACACTACAAATGACAAAATAGCACAGGCAGGAGAGCGAGGGAAGGAGACAGGGAGGGAAGCAGCTGTGCCTGTGAAAGCGTAGCACCAGAGACCATTATGATGGAGATCTCTGTCTCTTGACTGCTGTGGTGGACACATGAACTTAAACATGAGATAAAACTGCAGAGAATTAAATACATGCACAAATGCGTGCATGCAACACCGGTGAAGTCTAAATAAAGCTTACGGATTGTATCAATATCACTTTCCTGCTTGTGATAATGTACTATCGTTTTGCAAGACGTTATGGAAGGGTGCAGGGTGGGGCGGGGGGCGGGCGGCCTTGGTGAGTGGTATAGGGGATCTCTCTGCATTCGTTCTTACGACTTTAAGTTAATCTACAATTACCTCACAATTGAAAAGTTAACAACAGGTGAAACAATTCAGTTCCTTTCATTTCAGTCATTCTAATAGATGTGTGGTTGTACCCTGTTGTGGTTTTAATTTGCATAATTCGTACTTATTTCCCATGCATGTACTTTCTTTGACAAAGCGTCTGTTCAAATCTTCTTTGAAGAAATAACTATTCAAATCTTTTAAATGATTATTTTATTTCTTATTATTGAGTTTTGAGAGGATATATATACATATACATATATTATCTATATCTATCTATAGAATATTCCGCCTATAGGAGCATATCAGATATGTGCTTTGCAAGTATTTTTTCAGTCCGAGACTTTTCGTTCTCTTACCAGTTTTTCTGAAGAGAAGAAGTTTTAATTTTATGCAATTCAATTCATCAATAATTTATTTTATGAATTGTACTTTTGGTATTGTACCTAAGAAATCTTTGCTTAACCCCAGGTCACAGAGGTGGAGGAAGCAGAACTCTCTATACTACCTGTAGAAATGTAAATTGCTACAACCTCTTTGGAAACCAGTTTGGGTGTATTTCAAAAGTCTTTTGAATATTGACATTTTATTTATGTATGTTTTATTGAAGTCTAGTTGATTGATGGAGATTTTTTAAAAAGGTTAACCTATTCCTGTCATATGACTCAGCCATTTCATGCCTGAGCATTAACCCAAAAGAAAAGAAAGCGTGTGGCCATGCACACGGATGCTAGCAGAAGCTTTACTGTAATGGCCCAAAACTGGAAACAACCCATTCAGTAGGTGAACGGGTGTACAGATTGCAGCATATCCATACAATGGTATAATACTAGGCAACAAAAATGAGTGAAGTATTGATACATTACGGATGAATCTCAAAATAATTGTGCCGAGTGAAAAGAGCCAAAACTCACCTCCCCTAAAGGATACATATTATATGATGCTTTGTATATAAAAACGCTAGAAAATGCCGACTAATCTATATTGACAGAATGCAGATCTCTGGTTGCCTGAAGAAGGGCAGGGCAGGGAAGGGTGGAGAGAAAGATTGCAAAAGGATATTAGAGGTGGTGAGTATGCTCACTATCCTGATTGTAATGATGGTGTCCCAGGTGTATACACATGTCAAATGTACCAAACTGTACACTTTAAATATGTGCAGTCTGTTTAATAAAGCTGTTACAAAGAGACAGTCCTGCTTCCGCTTAGGCGGCTGAGAACTGCCACTGTAGGACAGGACACAGCCCTGCCTACTTCCCCAGACCCTTCTCTCTTACCAACAAAAGCCCTGAGCCAGTGTGAGAGGGGCAGAAAATGTTTCCACTCCCAAGCCCAGAAAAAGATGCATTACTTTTGGAGAGGGTAGAAACTAAGGGCATCCATCGACCCAAGAGGGAGGCCAAGAAACTCTCTTGGATGCAGAATCCAGCACCAATGATAAAAGTCGAAAAGGGGTCAGGAGAATTTCTCCAGCGTAAGACCTGACACACAGCAAGGGCAGTTTGGTGGGAGTCTGGGGACAGGATAGAGATATTAAGAAAGCCCCACCCCTGAGACCCAGGTTCACAGGGGCAGCTTCTGACTTGAGGCTGGAGCAGGACCTCTAAGAAAGAAGGTAAATACGGAAACTTGTTTAATTGACTTAGCTCAGAAACAGGTGTCCTTTGCCTGTGCCAGATCTACATGACATTTCATCTATTGAGCCATCCTGGATTGGCAAGCTTTGACAAAGTTTCTACCAAAATGGCAGGCTCTTGTTTTCTAGTGGTAATGAGGGGAGGCCACGCTCCAATGTAGAAGGAAAGGTGGGTCCATATCTGGCCTTGCCCATCTTTTCCCCCATCCACCAATGAAAAGCAAAGTCTTTAACATCAGAAGACAGTGATTCAAATCCTTCTACATCTCATTGCATGCATTTCTTAGGTGGAAGTAATAAACTGTAAACTTTCATTTATTTGAAATTCTAGAGGCATTAAGCACACTATCATTTTCCTCCAAATGGTTTTGCAGGAAAAGAATGATGATTATTGTTCTATCCTTCTGATAATTTTTGGCACTAGTCATCAGTTGCTAGATGTTAACTTCCTTTCTTTACTAAAAGAAAAGACATTTCTGCATCATGAGATATCTTGAATACATTAAATTGCTTTGGAAAAAGTTTGCTACAATGAAATATTAATAAGCTGTTTAATATGGAATTTTTGAAAAAGAGTGCACCCTCATTCTTTATTGAGAGAAATTTCTGTAGATTTTCCCCCAGAAGAGTTTTCAAAGCACTGCAAAATCATTGTTCAATTTAGAGCTGATTTCAATAGTTCTCCTAGGATTGGAGTTTAATAAACGCATTCGCGTATTTTTTTTTTCTTTCATTATGTGTTTCTTTGAAAGATTTCAACCATTTCTGTCTCAGGGAACATAAACTTGAAGAACCTTTTAGTTAAAGGCATTTTAATAGCACTGCCTTTTTTTTTTCTTCTCTAAAGAAGATGGATGACATGAATTAAATGACAACCACTAGCATTTTACTTGACAAAATATTTAATGTTAGCTAAAGTAAAGAAGGAAAACTAAAATGATGGTAGTTATTTAAAGCCAGGTATGTGAGATTCCTGTTAATCCACAGCATCTACAGGCTATGCTTCCTGCCACATTACGCACTTAGGAATCCATCAGCGCACCAAATAGACATTTGTTCTTATGATGTCCATGCCTCACAGACAGGCAACTACCACAATCAGAGTTTAGTTTGCAGTCGGGGGCGGGGGCGGTGGTAGCCCCATTTCTCCTCTCTGAAGAGCATGGGTGTTGGAATCACAAAATGGTTCCACTCAGCTTCCCCTCTTACACCTCGGCTACCTCGGACCAATGAATAACAATGACCACAACAAAAATAATAGTTGACAATTATTGAACACCTATGTGAGCCAGTCTTTATAATAAACACTTCACATGCACTAGTTCTTCCACTCTTCACCATGACATTATACAATCTCCCTTTTAGATATGAAGGTGGAAGGGCTGGATAATCTGTCTGTGGGTACCTGGCTTGTAAGTAGCCGAGTGGCTTAATTAGCATTTTGCCCGTTGGCTTTATGAATGTACAATGACATTCGGGTATGTACCAGCAAGAGGCTCTGCAGCCCAGGTCCGTGAGTGGACCTCTGTTCAAAGAACAAGAAGGAATCTGAGGCTAAGGGAAGCCAAAGATCAGGCAGGTGAGCGTGAATTTGTTTATGGCCCCCATCATGGCATGATATCAATGTTAAAGCCAAGTATGCCAGTAGCACTCCTTGTTTTTTGGCAGCATAAAATTGGATCTGAAAGTGGGGAGGACTAAACCTGCAGACCAGTGAAAAAGTAGTTGTATCTGCCCAGGGAAGCCACAGAAGGAAAAGTTCCAAGAGGATTCTGACTCTCATGACATCAGAAACTAGCCACACTGAGCCAGAAATCTCCACTCAGTATTTAAGTTCTGTTATCTACATTTGATCATCTTCCAATATAAATCAAGTTTGAAAAAATAGAAGAAAAAGTTTGCTCCCTTGAAAATTGTTTTGAATTCTTTCATATGACGCTCAGTCAGGTTCAGCCGCAAGAGAAGACACAGAAGGAGCTCAGGAAAGAAACAAAACTTATTATACTTACAGGTCCTAGAGTCAAGAAGCATGGCATGCCCGCCATCTGGGGCCACACAGGAAAGCACCAGGGTGGTCAGGAGGCAGAAGACAGGAGTTGGGAGTAGTTCTTAGGTCATGACATTCACTGGGGTTTCTGAGGAAAAGGCAAAGCAGTCCAGGGTAAAGAGTTTAGAATTGGCTAGTTTGAATAATTGCAGCAGGATTTGGGCTATAGGTGTAGTCTCTAGTTGTCTGGTACCTGGCCCTGGGATGATTAAGATTCCTTTCTTTGAACAGACATGCTCCAGCTAAGCCCTTTGCTATCTCTAAGAACTGTCTAGCCCCAGGAGGGGCAGTGTCTCCCCAGCCAGAAAGGTTTTTTAGGATGTCAAAATATCATAATATTCAGAAAACAAAAACTATATATGCAATACAAAAATAAATGGCCTAGTAAGAGGGAATTTGGTGTCCACAAATCAGTTATTCTGCTTCCCACATCTTGCACTTTCCCTCAGAGCTCGTGACCTTGCTCTTTTCATCCCAGAGTGGTATGTGTCAAATTTTACTGTGACATCTTGTAAAACTGCTAAATACTCAGAGCCTTATAACCTATTCCCCAAAATTCAGATTTAGTATTTACGGGTAAAGACCTAGAAACCTGAAATGTTAGCAATGGCACAGATCCAACCTCCTCTGGCACTTGCTGGTGAAATGTACACACACATTCACTCAGACACATGCCCACACTTGCACCTTAAAATCTCCAGTTCCATCACCTTTTGGAAAACTTTCCCAAGCCTCTCTCCTCCCTGGATTAAACCATTGCAATTTTTCACAGCAAGCGCCTTTTTAAAAAACAGCATACTGGATGGAAGCCACAGTCCTAGTGCCTGGCAACTTCTACATTTGGCTCTACGCTAAGATTTGTTAAGCTCCCGAAATAAAGCATTTAAAACTCAGAACTCAAAACCTGGCAAACTTGCTGGGATAGGGGAGGGAGACTGCTTCACATTTCTTCCAGGCTCCTACATCAAAAAGAGCAGAATGCACCAGAGAGAAGAAAGAAATTTAGGCAGTGCCACATTAAGTCCTTAGAGGAATGGGCAGTCATTCATGAGGCACCTGAAGTCTCTTGACACTGGGCAAGATTTGGGTCAACCCCATTAACAGAGGACTTATCACTGAAATGATGGGGCTTTCCAGGGCTGTCAGCAGAAAATTGCCCTTTGAATTCCAAAGCTTAATGACATTGGCAAGACAGAGATGGAGGGTGGATTTTAAAACACTCTATATGTAAATCATTTATGGAATTGCTGAAGATAGTAGGTTGAATGGTGTCCCCCAAAAGATACGTCCACATCCTAATCCATGGAACCTGTGAATATTACTTTAATGTGGCCCAAAAAAATGGGGCTTATTAATGATTTTGAGATGAACATATCCTGAATTATCCAAGTGGACTCTAGATCCATTGACAAGTGTCCTTGTAAGAGCAAAGCAGTAGAAGATTTGACAGGTGATGTGAAGAAGGAAGCAGAGATTGGAGTCATGCAGCCACAAGCCCAGGATTGCTCAGTCACCAGAAACTAGAAAGCAGAAGGAACAGACTCTCCCCGGGATTTCTGGAGGATGTGAGGCTCCGATTTTTAGCAGAATGAGACCTACTTCCGTTTTCTGACCTCCAGAACTGTAAGGCAATAAATTATTGTTGTTTAAGCTACATTTGTTACAACAGCAACAGGAAGCAAATACACGACTAACAAGGAAGTCGCAGATTTGGAAGACAGTCTAAACAGACCTAGTAGGCTTCAGATACTAACTCAGCCACAAACCAGCTGTGGGACATTTCCTGGTTTCCTCTACTACAGAAAAGGGATAATACTATTTTCCTCATAGGATTGTGGTGAAGATTACATGAGATAATTGGAAAGTGTCAAATAGTGGACTTGCAATCAATAATAGCTACCAATACAGGTCTTAGTTACCAAACATTGCCAGACAGACTCTCTACATCCCCCCATGATTTCTACGCTCAGAAGGTGTATTTTAATTAAAATAAACCTTTCAGGGAGCAAAGATGTAAAGGAACTCTCTTTCCGTAACTATGTCAAGTAGAATGCCTTGTACTGCACAGTGCTAAAAAGTTTATAACATCTCAAGTGACCTGCTTCAGAGACCTCTCTGGCTCTTCCACAACACCAAGAACTAAAAATCACATAGGAAAACAGAAAACAGGTTTCATACAAAAGCAAGTCTCAGGGCTTACTTAGATAAAATAACAAGAATTTGACTCCACAGTCAATGCTAAATTTCTGAATATTATCAAATAATGAGTCAAAGGAATTCATCTTGAAGCAACATACTCTATACAGACCTATGTAGACTTCTTGAGAAAAAGATATTACCGTAGATCACAAAGAACACACAATTTCTTTGGTGTATTATCTGGAAATCCAGACCTTTAAATTGGGCTGCTAGAAACAAAAAGAGAAGCATAGAAAGGACCTATATTTATTTTTTTAACTCTTTGGGTAAACCAACTTTTGTCTCCCTTTGACTAATTTTGGAAGCAAGACTTAAGGAAAGAAACATCTTGTATGTCCTCTTCAGGTCAGGAAAAAAGAATGTGAAGATGTGAATATTTGGGGCAGAGGTGTAACAGGATGTGTGGTATTCAGATTCACATCTGTGCATGTATTCCCTGCATTTCACTATAGCAAATGTGCCAGTTGCCTGACACTGCCAGCTGACTGAAAGCTTAATAACCGCCTTAACATAATGCTAACCACTAAGGAGTGCAGCCCACACTCCTGAGACTGGGCACCCGATAGTAATAATTAGCTTGGTGATTTTTATTGACAGCTAAAACAAATTGAATGCTATGGCTTTTTACCTGAATTATATAATTTACCCTTCTCATCAATGCTACGAAATAGTAGGTCCTATGACTGATTATTTGATTTTACCATTGGGAAAGAAAAAGTGAAAGAGAGGTCCAATAACTTGCCAGAGATCACATAGCTCATAAATTAAGGAACAAAGACTCAAATCCAGTTCTCTGTGAACTTTGAACTCTCTTTTATTAGATTAACTTTCGTTGGAGTATAGTTGATTTACAATGTTGTGTTAGCTTCAGCTGTACAGCAAAGTGAATCAGTTATGCATATACATATATCCACTCTTTTTTAGATTCTATTCCCATATAGGTCATTACAGAGTACTGAGTAGAGTTCTCTGTGCTATACAGTAGGTCCTTATTAGTTTTCTATTTTATATACAGTAGTGTGTATATGTCAATTCCAATCTCCCAATTTATCCCCCCACCCCGCCTTCCCTCCTTGGTAACCGTGTGTTTGTTTTCTACATCTGTGACTCTATTTCTGTTTTGTTTATAGGTTCATCTGTACCATTTTTTGAGATTCCACATATAAGCGATATCATATGATCTTTGACTCTTAACTATAATTTTATATTGACTTAGGTCACAGGTAGGTCAAATGAATCCTTGCTAATATATAAGTGTCGAGATAAGGTGCTAGGCCACCATGCATTCTTTGGAAAGCCTAGGGTGAAGTGGGAAAAATGAGAGGGACTTCACAGAAACCATTCAGCATGTTTGATACCTGCTACTGGATTTTGGAAGGCTCTATGAAGGCACTGTCAAACACTTATCCCTAAGAAATCTAAAGAACAGGAAGCTACTTCCAACAGGGTCAAGGCAGAAATGGAGGTTGGAAATTCATGATTCTCATGGCCAGATGTGTGCATGATGGAGAAATGGCCAGAAAATGCATTTAAAGGAGACTGACCAGAATCTCTGCCTCCTCAGAGAATACCAACTGTAGTTCACAGTTGTGCCTCACGAGTGAGAAATACCCTAATTCCTTCTCCTATGCCAGACTTACTACACTGCAGGCTGGAAAGAAAGTCTCAGATATATGACTGAGAAGCTGGAGTGGAGGGGAGAAGGAGGAGAGAGAAGAAGGGAGTATCAGGTGGGGAAGAGAGGGGAGGCTGGCCTTACCGTCTATACCAATGCGGACTTCTCATACTAACGCTGACGGAGGGGAGGGTTAACTCTCAATGAAATTTGGTGTTTTGATTACAGCTGTAGATTGGATGCTTGTGTCCCAAACTTTATATGTTGAAATCTAATCCGCAATGAGATGATTTTAGAAGTGAGAGCCTTTGAGAGGTGATCACCCTCATGAATAGAATTAGGGTCCTTATAAAAAAGACTGCAGAGAACTCTCCTGCCCCTTCTGCCACGTGAGAACACAATGCAAAGACAGCCATCTGTGAACCAGGAAGCAGGCTGTCACTGGACAGCGAATCTGCTGACGCCATGACATTCGACTTGCCATCTTCCAGAACTGTGATAAACACAATTCTGTTGTTTATAAGCCTCCAAGACTATGGTAGTTTGTTATAGCAGCCCGTGTGGACTAACACAAGTATGAAACAGGGGTGAGCATTTTAATTACTAAATTGAGACTATTCCTGAGACTAAAAGTTACTGCAGGATTTGCATTTCCTAAGAGTGATTAAAAAAACATGCATAGGACTTAGACAACATGCCTTCCAGGGAAGGGTCACAAATTACTCACTTAGAGGATTTAAGGAGACAATGAAAACAGAGAGTACAGTTAGAGTGAGTTTTATTTTATTTTGTTTTTGCTCCTATCTTGTTAAGTTTCGCTCTTGAACAAAGTTGACTTATGTCAACCACTTACACTAGTGCCCAATAAGCAGTAAAACCTAAATAAGTATAAGCTATTATTTCAATGTAATGGTTTCATATTTAATTCCCAGAAGGAATAAAGGGTTTATGGGACCTTGAAAAGTTACAACCAAGAATTATATTAGAATAGAGGAATTTGTTGTCCTTGAGGACACCTTGGCACAGCCTGAAAAGCAGATCATTGGTAATACTGTACAAGTAGGTTGAGATAGATGACTATTAAGTTCTTTTGTGAAAAAGAGCTTCACAATTCACAATCCTGGCCCAGGATCAAGTTAATTGTTTCCACTTAGGAAGACTGAATCAGCACATTAAGGATGAGTACATCCTTTTACTACTTAGGAGTGTTAAAGACTGGCTTGTCTCTGCTACCAAACTCTGCTGGACACTCAGTTACTGACTTCATAGGGAGAATGGATTAATCTAGAAACTCTGTATACACATTTAGAAAGACTTGTTGCTCTTAAAATGTTTCTCAAATAAGAAATAATGCCATTTGCAGCAATATGGATGGACCCAGAGATTGTCATACTGAATGAAGTAAGTCAGGCAAAGACAAATATATGATATTGCTTATATGTAGAATCTAAAACATGGTACAAATGACCTTATTTACAAAACAGAAACAGAGTCACAGATGTAGAAGACAAATTTAAGGTTACCAAGGGGGAAAGAAAGAGGAAGGATAAATTGGGGTATTGGGACTGACATATACACATTACTATATATAAAATAGATAACTAATAAGAACCTACTGTGTAGCACAGGGAACTCTACTCAGTACTCTGTAATGATGTATATGGGAATAGAATCTAAAAAAGAGTGTGTATATGCACATGTATAACTGATTCACTTTGCTGTACAGCAGAAAGTAACACACATTGTAACTCAACTATATTGCAATAAAAATTAATTTTAAGAAAAGAATCTATAGAATTGTCTTCTATAAACAGTAAGAGGCAATATAACTTGATGACAAGACTGGTCCCTCTGGTGGAAGAGAATGACTGAGCTCACTTACAAAGAATGAGGAGTAGAGAACAGGGGAAGGGCAGACACATGGAAGGGATATATTCTAAACCAAGGAATCAATATGTACTAAGAGATGAGCATAGAGTTAATTTGACAAACTAAATATACATTAGAAGCCTTCTTATGTAAGACAGTTAGGACTATTGGATAGTTAATTGGAAAAGTATATGAAACATACATTCAAGGTTTCAATTTTTCTTAAGTCATGTAAATGTATTCTTTCACCAGTCTTTGGCTCTAAGACAAAAGCTTCTTCCTTGACTATGGGTATATTAATTAGGTTAATGCAGTGAATTAGTTAAATGGAGGATGGTTATGAGTCCCTACTATAGGCAGAAGCAGAAACCAGGGTTCCCAGAAAGAAAATTCTCCCACTGTCTACTAAGGGGATTTGATTTCACCCTGAAGTTAACAACCGTGGGAGGTGACCGTGAAGGGTTTTGCAATAGGTTATATGGTCACACTAAAATCTAAATTTTAGAAAGATGAAAGATTGATCTGTCAATGATATAAGAATTGATTGTAAGGGCAATGAGTCCAGTAGGTATGTTTTCATGGTAATACAGGAAAGACACAAATAGGAAAGGCTGCAAGTAAAGACATGGAGAAATGGAATATATGGCAAAAATAAGGGAAAGAAATAAGGAAATAGAATTAACAGGAGTCAGCGTCACGTTGCATTTCTGTGGGGCGAAAGGCCATTAATAAGACTTGGGCAACTGGGTGTGTAGGATATTCACTAGATGCATAAGGAGGGATATTGATGGAGATCCTAATGCAGGAAGTATGGAAGGGAACAATGTTTTCTTTGTTTGTTTGTTTTGTTTTGTTTAGTGTGTTGGGTTTGAAATAATAAGACATTCAGGTAAAGAAAACCTATGAGAGATATAGCACACCAGATACCACACTTAGGGCAAAAGATTTATTTCAAATTATTATACACTGATAAGAGTGGGTTTCAGAATATACCTGCAGTTTTGTCCAAACGAGTTTGACTGAGTACCTAGAAGTCATGGACCTGCAGCCTCAAGGTTTTTTCACACCAACAGCTGGGCACTGACGGAAAGGCAGGCAGCGCCAGTTACAATATGATCCAGCTTCAAGATTTGTGCTTTCTAAGAGGAGTGACTGTAATATTTGCAGTAGGACATCAGCACATACTATAGTCAATGTCTTTGAACTATTCTCTAAAATACTTACTCTTCCTTAAGATGTTAAGATAATATTTTACATCTGCATTAAGGAATTCCTAAGGATGCGATCTGAATGTCAGTCTGATCTCCTGAAAATCAATCTTTTTAAGGGCCTGACTTCTTAGTGAGAAGGAAGAAAATGACTTATTTGGGAGGAAGGACATTTCTAGGTGTAGGTGCCATGGAAGAAGCCACAGGTTCTGAAAGGCAAGAACTTTAACACTCCTCTAAGCATCAGAAACTTCATTTTCCCACAGCATCTCTTCAGAAGAAGCCAAGTTAATATGTTCTCGTTCAAGCAGAAGAAATAAAGCAACTGCCAAATATTTAAATCCCTTTTTCTTTTCCAATATTTCATTATTTAAAAGAAAATCCAAGCCTCTCCAAGAGTCAACATTTCAGGAAAATACAAAAACTGAAATTTTAAATGACTAATTTTAAGTCAAGAGAAACTTTTTAAGGATTATGGGGGGTTATGTTTTGCTTCACTTTAATAATTTCATTGCTGGTTAACCATGAAGAAGTTTCCCAAATTAACTCTGAATGTAAGAACAAAGACTAATACATTTTGCAATTATAAGAATAACTGCTATTACGTTGCCTTGTGTTTTTGAAAATCTCTCTGAGTTATTCTGTTCTGTCTCTATAATTAATCAAGAACCTTTGGCCTGGGCTTCCCTGGTGGCGCAGTGGTTGAGAGTCCGCCTGCCGATGCAGGGGACACGGATTCGTGCCCCGGTCCGGGAAGATCCCACATGCCGCGGAGCGGCCCGTGAGCCATGGCCGCTGAGCCTGTGTGTCCGGAGCCTGTGCTCTGCAACGGGAGAGGCCACAGCAGTGAGAGGCCCGCGTACCGCAAAAAAAAAAAAAAAAGAACCTTTGGCCTAACTGAAGTTGTTTCTAGAAGAAGAAAAGAGAACATGGGGACGAAGCCTCAGTTAAATATTTCTGCACTCTGATTTCTGTAATTACTTCTAAGGGGCAGGATATATCACAGCCTACCTTATATCTGTTGCCAATTTATAACAATTTTAAAAACAGAAGCCTGTGGCTGACGTTCTTACAAAATCCCCTCTAATGCATCTGTGGCATCACCATAGACACTTCTAGATAAAAATGAAAATCAGTGATCACTGTTTAAAGGATATGGTTGATTGTGTGCTGTCCTCCATGAGCATAAGCAAATGCCTGCATAGGAATTCTAAATTAACCTATGGTTCAAACCCAGGTCCTCTATTTCAGTGTTACTTGAAAGGATGGCCCATGGGCCAGTCCCAGTCCCCGTACACTACTTCTAGGACACTCAGGAGATAAGTACAGCGATTAAGAGTAATTTTATTACTCTTCAAAAGCAATTTGGGGCTTCCCAGGTGGCGCAGTGGTTGAGAGTCCGCCTGCCGATGCAGGGGACACGGGTTCGTGCCCCGGTCCGGGAGGATCCCGCGTGCCATGGAGCGGCTGGGCCCGTGAGCCATGGTCGCTGGGCCTGCACGTCCGGAGCCTGCGCTTCGCGACGGGAGAGGCCACAGTGGTGAGAGGCCCGTGTACCGCAAAAAAAAAAAAAAGCAATTTGGAGAGTAATTTTATGTGCATTGATTCTAATAATTTTTTTAAAATTGGGACTTCCACACTGTAGGTAATTTTTATTATTTCATTTTTCAAGGGATTCTTTTATTTTTCATGCTGCAAATTCTGAGTTGCCAACATATTTAAAATAGAAAAAAAGTTTTTCAGGCGGTTTTTCTTCACAAATAGTTTGAGATTCCCTTCTCTAGTCAGGAGATGAAGGAGTTAAAAGTTTGTTTGTTTGTGGTTTTTTTGGCCGTGCCATGTGGCATGCAGGATCTTAGTTCCCCAGCCAGGGATCAACCCTGTGCCCCCTGCATTGGGAGCACAGAGTCTTAACCACTGGGCTGCCAAGGAAGTCCCAGAAGTGGTTTTGGATGTGAGAGATTTTAAACATATCATTTAAATAACTCTAGATTTATAGTTCCTTGTCTACTCAGGGAAGAGATTGAACTCAATTAAGGGTTTAAACTGGCCACTACAATAGAGTCACAGATGTTTTGTTTGTATGTTAACAGAAAAGATTTGGGATGGTTTCAGTCAAGTGATGTGCTCACCAGTGAGGACCACATCCTGCCCCTTCGAAGTGGGACATGTTCGTGTTATGTACATGATGCTAAAGGTGTGTGAGCTTGTGACCTCCAGACAATGGCTGCTAAGGTTCCTTCTAGCTCTGTGATTTAGAGCAGGACATAAGATAACATGGCATTATTATTATTATTTGTTTTCTATGAGGGTTTGACCTCATAGGGTAGCTCCAGTTTTAAGGTTTTCTGAACTAAATCCCTGAGTGGACCTTTGAGCAGTCTGTGCTCAAGGCCTCAAATCCTTGCACCAACACAAGCATTTCATCTGTACTTGATTTACGTGTTGCAATTCCATGTAAAGTTTCATTTGAGAAAAGGGGTTCACAGCAAACTTTTTGAAAATAATTCCTCGAAATGTTTAAATCCAGAACAGTTTTTACTTTATCATATTGCTTACGTGCATTTGGTTGGCTACGTTTGGCACACATCGGGCTTGGCATGGAAAGAATCTCGGTCCAGTTTGCTCCTATTTCATCCAAAGACCATTATCCCACAAGGTCAAGCAAGGCACTCCATTCACAAGACATCTAAATATAAGTACACATGGGTAAAGGAGGACTACAGCCTCATCTGAGAGATGGGAGAAGTAGACGAACGTGTCGTTTTATGTCAAATCCTATTTGGCTATGTATATAACTCAACGTGAATTTTGATGAATGAACAAATGAATGGGGTGAGTACTAGAAATTATCATAGCCCATGTACCTTGTAAAAAAATCAAATTTGATTACCTTTTGATTACAGGCCTTAGATAGAGTCCCTTATTTCCTAATAAAAGAAAGTCTGTATTATTCTTATTTGAATCTCTTAATTACAACAGAGCTACCCATACATCCACAGATACCTCTTCTCTCCACAGAGTTCCAGATATATGGCAAGCAGAGTTCTGTGTACATATGGACTTAAATTCAGCAAAAGAATAAAATCAAAATTTGGAGAAACAAGGGAAGGGAAAGAATTGAGCTGGAGATAAAATGTAGGTAAATCTCACGATTCTGGACATCTTGTATATTTCTTCCCTGACTTCACCCACAGATTAATTTCCAGTAGGAGCTGGGATGAGTCACAGGGCCAAATTAAGTTGTCAGTGGGACATCACCAGCCTAAGAAATTGCTTTGATCGTGGCAAATACACAATATATAGGAGTGCCACTTAATTTAAATTTTCTTTTTTTTTTACTCTTTGCCTGACACTGAGCATAGCAATTTACATGCTTAATTGCATTTAAGCATGACACAAGCATATTACCTTAGTTATTATTTTGAATATGAAGAAATTGAGTCACAATGAACCTGGGCAATTTTCCATAGGTTATAAAGCTAGTGTGTAATTACACAATCTCAGCTAGTCTATTTCTACCTGCACTTATCTCTGGGGGACACCTGGAACCACAGTGCTAATCCTTGGCCATACCAGAATAAAATGTAATGTGATTAATCCATTTCCATGCTAGGATTCTGAAACATAAAAGGAGGCATCATGTACCAGCTGGTCAGCCTTCTTTATAGAAAATGTACAAATTAATTGTTTGTGTCTGGTTTCTGTTATGTTATCATAATTTCTGTTATTAAACCTGATCGTGTAGCCTGCTATTGGCTACATGGCCAGAGGGATACAAACAACAACCTTCTCGGATAAAACTATAACTTTCCTGAAATCAAGGCATTTTGTGTGTGTCTTGGCAGTTCACCATCCTGAGACAAAGCATACCTCACGTGACTAAGAAAGAAATTTGGAAGCTGCGCCAAGGTGCCTTGGACTTCCCAGAGGATTAACTGTGATTTCTCTCTCCTACTTATCAGATCCTTTACCTCTACTAAAGCCGTATGTGCTTATACTTTGTGGAGTTTTGTGAGTCTTTACAGTAATCCAAAAAAGCATAATTGGTATAGCTGACATAGTCAGCAGGATTATTGAAATGGTCCCAGATTCAAGTGAAGTAACTAAAGCTTTTTTTCTGGAGGAAGGATGATAAGGAAAGAAGGATAGAGAACCTTCGGTACAAAGCTGACTGCTGAGCCAGTCCTACTTTGAGGTCATTCAGGGATTGAGATAATTAATTAGAAAGGCTTCTCGATGGAATTTAGAAGAAATATGATTGGAGAGGGGTAGCTAAATGGATAAGGAACAAGATATAAACTGAGGACTGATCAGAACTGATTTAAAAATACAGAATCAGTTCCAGGGACATCGAAAGTGCATAATCAAGCAGTAGATGTTTGTTGCTTGGGTTAGGAATGGGGAAATGGTCCCAATGAAAGATTGAAAAATGTGAGTGGGCCATAGTTGTGACTCTTAATTAACCCCTTATTGCTAAACAGCTATAAATTTGGAAAATCCTAAGCAGGAAACTACTGAAACTGCAAGATATTCTATCGAGAAATTGATGAATTTTCTGGACGGAACTAGAGATTATCATACTAAGTGAAGTAAATCAGACAGAGAAAGACAAATACCATATGGTATCATTTATATGTGGAATATAAAATATGACACAAATGAACTTATTTACAAAACAGAAACAGACCCACAGACATAGAAAACAAACTTATGTTTACCAAAGGGGAAAGGGGGTGAGTGAGAGATAAGTTAGAAGTTTGAGATTAGCAAATACAAACTACTATATATAAAATAAATAACAAGGTCCTACTATATAGCACAGGGAACTATATTCAATATCTTGCAATAAACCATAACGGAAAAGAGTATGATAAAGTTTATATATATATATATATATATATATGAATCATTTTGCTGTACACTGGAAACTAACACAACATTATAAATCAACTATACTCCAATAAAAATTAAAACAAAATAATTGACTGATTTTATGAACAGATATTGCCAGCACCTCCAAAAACCTTGGTAACATAAGTTTTTATGTATAATGTTTACTATTTTATTATCTCTGAGCATGATGGCTAGGAGGGGAATCTTTGGTTCCAAATTACCCTAGCTTTGATAAATTCAAGAAACCTGAAGAAAATATAAAAATGGATTTTATAAGACTCTTGGTTGGTGTCTACATTTACCATTACGGAAATGGATGCAAATTCCACTGCTCCTATTTCTAATTTGTTTAATCAGAATTAAGTAAAAAATTCAAGCAACCTTTAGTAGGAAAGTAAATCTCCCTTCTCCTCCTTCACTTTGATTACAAAATAGAGTACCCCAATGAGGATTCTATTATGTTAAGAATATAGGCTACATATTGGATTGGCTATATGATAATAAAACTTCCCATAATTTTATGCCTTGACTCAATTTATAATGATGTTGCAAGAAAAGGAACTCCTCTGGTGTGGTGTGGGCTCCAGATGTGGCCTTGCTATTAGAGGGAAAGATTACGGGAAGGAAGCTGTCATAGTCTTGTTAGTTCAGTTGCTAAAATGGGGTTGACCAATGTGCCAATGACAAGTTATTCAAAACAGAGGGAATAACAAATTTTTAGACAAGAAATAATATGTTAGGCATGGTAAATTGAGGGGCAGCCTTTTGATAGTTAAGAAAGATGTCATGATAAGATAATATAGACAGGTGCCTACTAAGGTGTTGCTAGACCACTACTGAAGACTAGGTGAACACTTCAGGCATTAAGGGGACCGCGCAACAATTCAACTTACCCTAACCTCAATGAATTGAGAGAATCTGAAGGAAATATGCAAAACGAATCCATAATCCCTTTAGAATCAGACAGTATAAGGCAGTGGTCCCCAACTTTTTGGCACCAGGGACCGGTTTCATGGAAGACAATTTTTCCGCAGATGGGGCGTAGGGGGAATGGTTTCGGGATGACTCGAGTGCATTACATTTATTGTGTACTTTATTTCTATTATTATTACATTGTAATATATAATGAAATAATTATACAACTCACCATAATGCTGACGGGAGGTGGAGCTCAGGCGGTAATGCGAGCGATGGGGAGCGGCTGTAAATACAGATAAAGCTTCGCTTGCTCGCCCACCACTCACCTGCTGCTGTGTGGTCCGGCTCCTAACAGGCTGAGGACGGGTACTGGTCCGCGGCCCGGGGGTCCCGTGCCACAGCTGCTGAAGCCCGCGTGCCTAGAGCCCACGCTCCGCAACAAAGGGAAGCCACCACAATGGGAAACCGGTGCACCACAAGGAAGAGTAGCCCCGGCTCGCCTCAGCTAGAGAAAGCCGGCGTGCGGCAACAAAGACCCAACGCAGCCAAAAATAAATTAATTAACTAAAGAAAAATAAAGTGGAGCACTGTTGTTTTTTTGTCACATCCTTTGATATTATTACAGCCTTGCACTGAGTATACGTTTGAGAAGTTTTGTGAGTCCTTTCAATAATCTGAAGACGTTATGTGACACAGACACAGCTAATAAGTGGAAACTCTGGGTTTTGAAATCTTTTCAAATCCAGAGCAATTAACCACTACCAGATATGCTTCTAAACTGAAATGTGCATCTTAATAAATAGGAATTTATTATCGATCCTTTACCAAGAGGAGATTTGGTAGCTAAAGGGTAAAGTATAAACACATGAGGAACTTGAACTAGGTCCTCTGAATCGGAGAAGAGCACAGATCATTAAGATATTAAATAGAATCTTTGTATTCTCCATGGTTTCCCTTAGAGCTGCACTGTTTGGAGTCATTGCCAAACCATAGTTTGATTACTATTGATTTATTTCAGTGGTCGGAGTCTAATTTTCAGGTCCCAAAACAGAATGCCCTAACCAGTATTCATTAGATATCCTTTGGGCTATGACTTTATTTGATATTCATGAGTTTTATTGATTTTTAAAGTGTAAGAGGCAATTTTCAGCTCCCTTGTAAATTTTTTACATCTGTAATGTTAGGGGAAAAGAAAAGAAATTACTTTTAATATGGAATTCAAATAGGTTTTAGAACAAAATGTCTCAGATCTATATTAGAGATGACTAAAAACTGTTCCCACCAACATTTATCAAATTTGAACCATTCCTAAAGTTCAAGTTCATAATTTTTCAATTGGAGATTTTAAAAAGTAATTGATATAATATTGTTGGATTATGAGGTCATTAGTACAGTAAGGCATTATATAGTAACAGAGAAAATTATTATTATAAATCAAAAACTACAGAAAACTTTGGGTTTATAGAGTACAAAAATTTTAAGAGATTATTTTTCTGAAGTCCAAGTACAGAGATATTTTTAATGGAACATACTCCTCTGTATCCAAGTGATCTAATATAGATTTATTTTTGGCCTTGGCTACCTCTTCATGTTTTAAAAAAATGTACAATTAATGCATGGCTACTATGTGTTTGATGCTAATCGAACTTTGCTGTGTGTTTTACATCTTTGCCTCAATATAATCCTTATAAAATTGCTTCAAATTGGATATTACTTATGACATTGTTATGGGGAGGAGGTGATGGAAAGGGTGCTGTTGAATGTATTGGTCTTGAAAAATGGAAAAAAAATTTGAAATTTCAAGCTTACTTCTGACATTTTAAAAAAATTGGGCTCCCAATTGCTGCATATATTATACCTCTGAATACAATGGACATGCAGGATATAGTTGTAACACGTATTTATACCATGTAAATAAGACATGCAACTATGGGACAACTATGCTTAAACTGTGTACATATTCTAAATGTACATGTGTACATGTTATGATTCCCTAACACAGGCTTCTGATTTAATTTTCAAGTCTAATCTCTACACCCAACGTCTCCTTGTCAGCTTCTGTATTGACCTTATTCAAAGTAGATTGATTGATGTCCTCTTTTTTATTTTTTTTAATGGGTCTCTGAACCAGAAATCAGATAAGCTTTGTAAAAGTTTCTGCTGCTCTAGACTATGACTTTTCCAGCTGAAAGGGAAAAGAACGCAAGGGCTGATGCAAGGACTTTGGCTCTCATCTGATAACCATTTGTAGAGGGCACAGAAATGTGAAGCGCTCTTGTTTACCTTCTGGGCATAGTCTTATTAGTGCTCTCATGTAAAGCATCTGGATTCTCTCACTTTGTGCTGCTGTTAAAGATGTACACAACGTGAATTTAATGCCAAAACAGCCCTATCAGAAGAACTGACAATGAGTGATGAGCCATTATAAAATGCATTTGGTATTTCCCATAGGAAAACCCTTGGAAGGGGGGTTAAGGGGTCGGGAGAGACAATTCTTTATATACTGGCTGTATTTCCTTTCAGGATTCCTGTGAAGTTGAATTAATTGACATTTGAAGATACACTTTCATTCTCAGGAATAAGTTTAACACATGTGGTTTTAACAATTACTCAATGTTAACCTCTTATTAAAGGTCCTGAATTTGGGTTTTTAACTGAAAGTCTGTTTGAGGTCTCAGACACAAGGAATATTACTCCAGGAAGATGAGTGGAAGAAAAGAGGCTTTGACATTCTAAAAAACTGCATTTTTCAGCTGTGCACTAGAAGTCTATAAGCTTGGCACTAGAATCTTGCCTTCATCATAAATTAATAATAATATTTGATGTCAGATTTCCATTTGATCCATTTCAGTGAGTATTTAGTACTTAATCACATTGTGTGGTGTGAAGCTATAAAATCATACTGTTCCATGCATATGAGCTCCTGTTGTGACCAAAGGCATGAGCATTCCGTAGGGAAAACCTAAAAAGTGAAGCAGAATATGAACTCGTAAAGATGTTCACCGATGCTGAATGCTGTTCCAAGGAGTCCAGAATAACTTCCAGAAAAATGTCCCCAGATACTGAGCTAAAGACTACTTCCCCATAACTTCCACACACCAAAGCATGGCTTCTGCCTTTACCATGAGGAAGAAGCTCCCACCCCTCAGGCATTCTTCTTCAGTTCAAGGAGAAAGGAAGGGAGAGACATTTTTTTGCATAGGAAGCATTTATGTGTCAAAGAGGTGGTGATGTGTTTGTGTGTGTGCACCAGGGCAGGTAGATGTCAAAGAAACGAGCTATAGAGCTGAGCAGGCTGCCATCCAAGCAGCTGATCTGGGTTTGGTTCCTGGCCATCGTGTTAGTTAGGGCTGGAGAGAGCCAAGTTCCTGAGTTTGGAACAAATTGGATGAGGGGCAAATACCATCCCTACTGTGAATGAGGTTGAGTTGATAATGTGGCTGGAGCATTGATCACAGAGGGGCTCCCTGACATACCCTGATAAGATTATGGGACTGATCAGCAGAGAAGATCTGTGTCCTTAGAGACCAACCTTTCACAAAGTGATAGAAAATCTTGAAAGGACTGAGACACGTAAGCTGATTTTTTTTTTCCTCCCAATGTCACCAGTCAGAAAAGTCATTCTTCCCCTCACAGGGAGAAACGAGAATGGTAGTAAAATGAAATAGAACAGAAGTGTTCTTCCCATTCATTACCCTCCCTCTGAGGCAACAGAAGTTTCCTCCCCTTTCAGGAAACATGAAGAATGGAGAAGAACCCTCCTCTGATATTAGGAGATGCAAGAAACCTTTTATCTTTAAAAATCGCTTTAATATACTCTGATATGCAAATATATCCTATCAGTGGTGGTGAACTCAGAATCATCCAGAGTCTGTAAAAAAAACAACAGGTGCCAGACACCACTACATTCTTAATAATTACTCCCTAGGTCCACCCCTTTTGTTTTTGTTTTTTAATAAATGTAAGTTTTGGAGCTTCATTTATCCTTCAAGAATCACTGCATTTGAGCATTTAAACCAATGTTGCTTTAATATTAACAGTGTTTACTGAACCCATGAATTCTGTACCATAGAATCACAGAGAAAGTTCTAATTGACCATGGAATCTGGCTTCCGATTCTCAGAATGCTCCTTTAGTTATATTTGTATGTGTACATCAACGTAAAAAATAATGAGACTTTAAACACCGAGATAATCATAAAAGCCAGCAAAAATGTTTAGTGTTTCACAGTATTTTAAGTAAGGGCAACAAAGTAAAGAATGAGTCTCTAATCAGAGACTTCGTTTTCTGCCTGAAATACCATGATGAGGAACATGTTCTGTCTTATCCTTCAAAAGTGAGTATAATTATAGTTGCTTTAGAGGAGCACTCTTTGATAGGAATTTCTGTATTGAGGGAAATATATCTGTGCTATCAAATATGGAAACTACCAGCCACACGTGACCGCTGAGTTCTTGAATGCCCCCAGTGCAACTACAGGACTGAAATTATAATTTCATTTAATTTTAATTAATTTAAATTTAAGTAGCCATGTTAGACTACCGGGTGCCACATTGGAGAGTAAAACCTTAGAGCACATTTTTCAAACTATAGGTTGAAATGCATTAATGGACTCAGAACACTATTTCATGTTTCATCTGCCAGGTTTGCAGGATCTTAGTTCCCTGACCAGAGATACAACCCGGGCTCCCGCAGTGAAAGCACTGAGTCCTAACCCCTGGACCACCAGGGAATTCCCATGCTAGCATTTTTTTAAAAGGAATTAAATACTATAGATAATATCAAAGTTCCTCACTTATAGCAAAGTAGTTTCTGTGTGAGGAGAGAGGAAATGAGTCCCAGCTCGTGGTAGAAAATGGGTTTTGTGTGATTCACTGACCACTGCCCTCCAAGGTCACTGAAATAGTAGGTGTAATTTGGGGAGCAAACCAAAGAAACAACAGACAGGAAAACTGCAATGTTAGTTTTGCTTGCAATGAGGGAAGAGCCAGTGAAAAACTATGTGATGATGGCTCCTCCTTGAGGTTTGGTGATAATATTTTCAGTGGGGGAAAACTAAAAAAAACAGTAGAGTCAAATGAGAAGAAACACACTAATTTCCTCGTGTGTACACACAATGCTTTCCCCTTCTTCTTCTGCGGTCCTCAACCAAAGCCCCACCTGCGCCAACCTTCCAGAGCTTAAATTGGCCACTTCAAACTTAGGTTTTAAACAGTGTCTGTGTTAGTAGACAGAACCGGTCCTCTGATGCTCCTGCTTATGTTCTAGTCCAGCTTTTTGATGTGGCATTTCAGCGAGAGACATAAAATCCCACTGGGCTTTAGCTCAGAGTGAGCTCAAAGGTAGCCTTGGAAAGTGGCTATGAGTTTGAGACGATTAACACTGTGCGTCTCACTGTGTGGAGAGGTGAAAATTACTAAACCCTCAGAATGTGTACAAATATAGAAGTATGGCATCTCTGTACTCTGAAGTTGATTATATCGTAGTCGACCAATAGAATTTGTTGTTTTTGTTATTTGCTTATTATGTAATTGTATTAGAGAATCTGGGGGAGCAAGTTTTTGAAGAAAGAGGAATAGATTCCCTATGAGACAAAAGGAAATTGTTCTTCTTTATTGAGGTTTAATTTATGTTAAAAGAAATGAAGTGCTCTTGAGTGCTCAGCGAGATGAGTTTTGACAACTGTATATAACAACCAGCCAAAACGAGGTAATGGACATTTCCATCAACCCAGAAGGTTCCCGTCTGCTGCCTCCCCATTGAACCCCTGCCTTGCCATAGACCATCACTGTACTGTTTTCTAGCATCAGAGACTAGTTTTGGCTGTTTTTGGAGTTCACATAAATGGGCTCATGCACTATCTACTCATATGTGTCTGACTTCTTAGGCTCAGTGACATGTTCTGTGATTCATCCTGGTTGTTCCGCATGTCAGTAATTCATTCCTTTTTGTTGCTGAGTAGTTTCCCATTCTATGAATAGGCCACCTTTTGTTTATCTAGTACCTGTATGGTCATTTGTCAATTTTTTATTTTTTAAAAAGGTTGCTATGAACACTTTTGCGCAAAAAAATTTTTTTGTATACGTGGCTCTGTATTTTCTTTTTGCTCAGGTAAATACATAGAGATGGCATTTCCAAGTCATATGGTAAAAGCATGTTTAACTTTATAAGGAACTGCTGAAAAACTTAGCATAGGGAGGGCTCCAAGCCTAGATGAAGTCTATCAGTCACTTGGTAGGAGTTCCTTGTACATTCAGGATACCAGCCCTTTGTCAGATATGCGTATGACTAAGAATATTCTGCAGCCTGTGGATTTGCTATTCATTTAATTTGGGTCCTTTGATGAGTGAACCTTTTAATTTTGCTGAAGTCAAATATATATATCTATATAATTTTTCTTTTATGGTTGAGGTAAGATTATTTCTATTTGTTACCTGAAGGTTTGATAGAATTCACGGGTGAAAGCCATCTGGGCTTCTTTGGGGAAAGTTTTTAATTGTGGATTTAACTTCTTGTTTGTTTGTTTTAAAGAAGATGTTGGGGGTAGGAGTTTAGTAATTTATTTATTTATTTTTGCTGTGTTGGGTCTTCGTTTCTGCGCAAGGGCTTTCTCCAGTTGTGGCAAGCGGGGGCCACTGTTTATCGCGGTGCACGGGCCTCTGAATATCGTGGCCTCTCTTGTTGCGGAGCGCAGGCTCCAGACGCGCAGGCTCAGTAGTTGTGGCTCACGGACCTAGTTGCTCTGCGGCATGTGGCATCCTCCCAGACCAGGGCTCGAACCCGTGTCCCCTGCATTAGCAGGCAGACTCTCAACCACTGCGCCACCAGGGAAGCCCTGGATTTAACTTCTTTAATAACTATTGGACTCTTCAGATTTCCTGTTTCCTCTTCTATCAGTTTTGGTAATTTGTGTTCCTTGAAAAGGAACTTCAACAAAGTTGTCGATTTTATTGGCTTAAGGTTTTAAATAATTTTTTGTGTCCTTTTAATGCTTATAGATTATATAATAATGTTTCCCATTTTATTATCAATGCTATAATTTCTGTTTTCTATTTCTTAATTAAACTAGTTAGGCATTGATTAGTTTTATTAGTTTGTTATATAAACCAACTGTTTTATTCTGTTGATTTTTTTCTGTTGTTTCCTGTCTTATGTTTCATTAAATCTCTCTGTTGTTTGTATTATTTTCATTCTTCCCCTTACATTGGATTTAATTTGCTCTTCCTTTTTTAGTTACTCAAGGTTAAAGTTTATATCATTGATTTTAAGCACTTTGTTTCTAATCAGGCATATGGCTAATTTTCCCTCTAATCACATTTCCAGTGCATCCCACACAATTTTTGATACATCATATTTTTTAACTTCTATCTGAAATATAGTTAAATATATCAATTTCTTTTTTTCTTTGATCCTTGGGTTATTTAGAAATGTGTCATTTAATTTTCAATTATTTGGGAATTTTCACATGTATTTCTGTTACATTGCTAATTTATCTGCACTGTGGTACAAGAACATACTCTATTTGATTTTGATCCCTTGAAATTTAATGAGGAGTTATATGGTCCAGCTTATAGAATATATCTATAAGTGTTTCAGGTGCGTGTGAAAGAATTCTGCGATGGTGGGTAGAGGTACATACGCGTCAATTAGATGAAGTCGTTTGATAGCCTTGTTCAACTATTTTGTATCTCTACTAATTTATCAGGTTTTTCTATTCAGTATTGATAAAAAAGAGTAGTAAAATCTTCAACTGCATTTGTGGATTTGCATATTCAACCATATGTTTTTATCTATAGTATATTCTACTGTTATTATAATTATGCCTTATTGTGGAATCGGCATTTCTGTCACTATGAGGTATCAGTCTTGTCTTTTCTCTAGTAATATTTCCTTTAAATATCTAATTTAAATATCCTCTAAATACTAATATAGCCACAGCACTTTCTTTTGCTTAGTGTTTCCAAGATAGCTCTTTTAACTTTTTGATTTTAACATGTCTGTATTTTTGCATTTACAATAAATGTGATTTTCTTGTAAAAAGCTCATACTTGCCATTTTTTTCCATACTGAAAAATCTTTTGTATTTACTTGCATTGTTTAGGCTACAATCTGTTCTCCATATTAGCAATCAGAGTTATCCTTGTAGTATATAACATATTTCATTCCTTTGGTCAAACCACCCATTGGCTGCCTGTCTTAACTCAGAGTAAATTCTGAAGTCTTTACAACGACCACCCAGGCCTTTTGTGATCCATCCTCAGCTCCCACCCCAGCTACATCTCTGCTCTCATCTATTCTCTCTCTACCTTGATCACCCTACCCCAGGCCTCCCAGCAACACGTCAAATACACGAGGGACACTCTTCCCTGCTATGGTCTTCTTCCGGATTTCTCTATATCCTCCTCCCTCGCTTCTTCTCAGGTCAATGTCACTTCCTCTCTAGAGACCTTCTCTGACACCCATGCCTAAAATAGTACTGCCCCATAACTTTATTCCTTTGGCCTTTAAACATTTTATACCACATACCACCAGCTTTCATGTCATATATTTACTAATTTATTGTATGTCTCCCCTACTATATTATAGGCCTCATGGAAGCAGAGGCACTATTTTGCTGACTATTGTCAGTGTCTAGTGTGTAGTAGGGGCTCAATCAATGTGTTGCATTGAATGAAACAGTATTCTCTCAAGCTCCATGAATTCAACTAAGGTGGTCTTCAAGACAAAGAACTATAGAACAATTCTGTAACTGAGCCAGATTCAATATTAAATATATTTCGATTTTCTAGGGCAACTTTTTTGAAAATACACTGTTCCTTTGTATTCAGACATAAAATAATACTTGATAAATTACATGTCCTGAATTTTTTGTCTTAAAAAACAGCCTTCATATTTCTAAAGACCCTTCTAGCTGTGGCCTTCATTGTGAATGTTAAAAATTTCTCCTATTCATGTGGACCCCCCAAACAAACACCCCATCTCAGCATGGTACTGTGAGAGCTCCTCCTGTATGGCCCCCTACTAAGTATCCTGTGATTGATTCCCTCTAGAAGGGAATTTATGATATTATATTTTAATAATCTGTTTACTTTTCTGACTTCCTAACTAAACTAAGAGTTTAATATGGACAAAATTCATATTTTCTTGATCTTTCATTTTCAGTGACTAACCCTGTATATGGCACATAACAAGAGCTCAATAGATTTTTGTTTGTAAATGAATAAATTCCATTTATATAATACTATTCTTTCAGTTTTACCACAACTTCCTTATTTTAAAAATGGAAGTAAATCACCCAAGATTTGAGTTAGGTGATATCTGAATGGCATAATCCATGATAGTTATCCTCCCAGCCAGAGATATAGAGTCTGAGCACTTGAGTTTAAAATTGAGTCACATCAGCTGACATAACATATATTTAATGATTTTTTATATCACCAGTTACCTTAAGACTTTTAATTCTTATGAAGTATTCTTTCTAACTTCAAATTTCTGAGAATTTCCTATGGTATCTCATATGCAAAGAGCTCTCCAAACCAACAGGAGTCAGACTTGAATGTACATAAAGCTCCAGGGGCCTTGTTAAAATGCAGGCCCTGGTTCAGTAGGTCAGAGGTGGGTCCTTATCATCTGTGTTTCTGGCAAGATCCCAGCTGATGCTGATGCTACCAAACCTTGGACCACACTGTAAGTAACAAGGCTACAAGCCACGATATGCAGGTGTCCACTAAAGGTTCTTCATCACAATTTGACTTAGAACAGAATCAATTTCCTCCATGGCAGTATAGAGTGGTGTGTTCACCCAATCCTCCGACCGGAGGAGGTGGCTTCAAGGCTAAAATACATTATTCCAGGGACATTTAAAAGAAAATATCTTGTAGCCTTAAGATCGGAATCTGAACTTCTAGATGGGTAATTGATTTTTGATAGAAAAATACACTGGAATCTGACCTTTTCATCAATTTATAAAAATATAATTTGTTAAAGTCCAAAATTATGGGATGTTTTGGAAAAAAATGTCATCTGGACATCAATAGCACATCAAGATCTCTCAGAATATCTTGGTCTTTTATAGTATTTCTTCTACATTCTGCAATTTAAAAAAACGAATCAAATATTGCCGCTGAAAGTAATATAAAAAATGTTTGACCAGGAAAGATCATAAAATCAGGGCTGCTAATTAGGGCAGCTGCCTCAGTTAGGAAAGCAGTTTGGGGATATTCTGTTAGCTGGATGAAAAACATGAGGCAGGTGATACCACCTCTGTTTTGACCTCACTGGCCTGTAAGCTAAATTTATGGTGTGACAAGTGCTGTTTGAATTGAATGTGAAGACAAAACCACATCACAAATGTGGTGTTCCAGAAGAAGGAGGGGGGAAGGGGCAGGTAGAAATTTGGGTGAAGGTAAAGGAGCTGATAGTTTGTCTCATCTTTGATCTTGTGTCTGGTCAGTGGAACATCCGTGACTGACAGTCGCAGAATCCCCAATCAAGGCACAAATACTGTGATGACAACCTCTGTATGATGGAAAGGATTTTAAGCGGGAGGCCATAGGCTGAGAAAAGATGAAGCTGGACAAAAAAGAGAGCTTTCTTGCATGAGATTAATTTATTGAAAAATTAGCACAGCAAAAGGGAGTCCTTTCAGAGATTTTGGTTTTGCATCCTCATTACTAACTAACTAAAAACATACACTGCGGGCTTCCCTGGTGGCGCAGTGGTTGAGAGTCAGCTTGCCAATGCAGGGGACACGGGTTCGTACCCCGGACCCCACATGCCGCGGAGCGGCTGGGACCGTGAGCCATGGCCACTGAGCCTGCGCATCCGGAGCCTGTGCTCTGCAACGGGAGAGGCCACAACAGTGAGAGGCCCGCGTACCGCAAAAATAATAAATAAATAAAAATAAAAACATACACTGCTTGGGAATTATATAATTTTGAAAACTCTTTGTTTCCCTCAGCTAACGTTTGCATGACATTGCAAAGCAGTTTACAAATCAATTCAGCAAATGTTATTTCCATTTGAGAGGTGAGAAAATTGAAAGGTAGGCAGATTGTGACTTGGCAGGCAGAGATAAAAACATTAATATTATCTAGATATCTCCAAAATCTATTATCTTTTTAACAAATTATGTTGCATGTGCATAGGTTTCCACATACCATGTTTTTGGAAAGTTCCAGCTTTTGAGATCAGAAACTTACCTTACAAGCTTCATTTTAAAGCGTTTAATATATCATCAATAGTCATCATGCTAAGAGTTCCAGCACTACAGGGATGAAATACTAAGATTCGTGTTTACACAGCTAATGGATGGGGATTTTTGTCCAGGACACAGTTATGTATTGGCAAACTAGAGACCTGAATAAATCCTATCTGTCTCTGCTTCCTTGAAGGAGTTCAGTTCCATTTCTAATCTGGCAGCCAGTCTTGCCCAGAGTATTTGGAACTTGCAGCAGCCTCCAGACACCTGGTGAGTTTTTCCACAGGAGTGCATCCAGACACTAGCTAGATGCACGCCTTCCTTTTCCTGTCTCCTTGCATTCCACCAGCAGCTGGACCAAAGATGACTCATTTATGCCAACTATCAAAACATGATGTTTTGATTCTTCAGAAATCACAAGGCTCTTCAAGAATCAGGACATATTTTAAAGTAGTTGAAAAGGTGATTTTCCGAATAAGAAAGTGCTCATTGAAATTATTCAGGATTTTTTTTAAAAGAAAGTTTTGTACTGATCGCAGAGCATCTTATTCAATTACTGGACAAATTCTCCACACCATTTCTTGCTAGATAACATTTTCCAGGTTAAGAAAAAAAACTTTGCATGCCTACATATCAGAAGAAAATAGAAGTCAGAGAAAAATGTTATGGCAATAATTTATTGTTTCTCCATTTACAAAACTAACATGGAACCATGAAGAGAGATGTAGGTTTTTTTCCTAGCCATACCTAGAAATGCTGATCGTGATGTTTGCTTAAGGATCTGCATGTATATCTACAAAATACAAGGTGAGTCTTAGACTGGGAGTTGGGGGTAATGTGTTATTGGCCACAAGTACCCAGAATAGAATTTCTGTTACACTTAATTCGAGTCTGTGTGTGTGTTGGGAATGGGGGTGAGGATGGTCGTAGCACAAATGCCACAGACTCTTGCTGTTCCTATTAATATTTAGTGGATGTTCTTAAATGAATGCTTTTTCATTTGCTGTAGGCCCTTGGGACAATTTCTAATGACATTAAGTAATTGACTTATGTTCATAATACAATTTTCACCAGTTATGATTGTTTCACTGGGATAAGGATCCATGGAACTCCTCATACCACCATTTCAGAAGTCTATTCTTTTTTTTTCAGTTTTTTTATACTCTGATTTTCAGTTTGAGCAGTTACTCTTGCTCTATGTTATAGTTCACTGATCTTTTATCCTGCAGCACTTAATTTGTTGTAAAATACCCAGTGAAATTTTCATTTTATATATTTTATCTCTGGAAGTCCTATTTAATTCCTTTTTGTATCTTCCATTTCTCTCATCATTATATTTATGTTTTCCTTGAAGACTTTGTTTATATTTAGTACATTTATAATAACTGTTTTAAAGTCTTTGACAGCTAATGCTACCATCTCTGTCATTTTTGGTCCACTTTTATTGACTTATTTTTCTTCTGGTTATGGTTCACATTTTCCTGGTTTTTGGTATGTCCTGTAATTTTTTTTTTTTTTTTTTTTTTTTTTTTT
>NW_020172738.1:3540100-3639439 GCF_003031525.2 Neophocaena asiaeorientalis asiaeorientalis | reverse complement strand
TTTTTTTGCAGTACGCGGGCCTCTCACTGTTGTGGCCTCTCCCGTTGCGGAGCACAGGCTCCGGACGCACAGGCTCAGCGGCCATGGCTCATGGGCCTAGCTGCTCCACGGCATGTGGGATCTTCCCGGACCGGGGCACGAACCCGTGTCCCCTGCATCGGCAGGCGGACTCTCAACCACTGCACCACCAGGGAAGCCCTGTCCTGTAATTTTTTATTACATGTTGGGCACTCCAAATTTTATATGCTTGGACTCGGCTTGGAGTCACTTCTGTGTACCATGGTCCAGGGTGTGTATGTACAGGCAGAAAGCCATGATTATGATGAGACTCACCTCATAGGTTTTTTTCTAGAAGGTGTAGTTCTATGATGCCTGTAATCCAGTATCTAGAAACAGTTATTTTATATATTTTGTCTTGTTTTCTAGTTCTTTACAGTAGAACATAAGTCTGGTCCATTTTTACATTATGGTCTGAAATTAAATCATCATGACAAAATTTTAAGAAAAGGAGCCGTTTTGTGAAAGCAAAAGCTTAAGAAAATGGGTTTGAAATTGGTGGACGAGAAACAAAGTACAAGTCAATCCCTGACCTCAAGGAATGCACAGTTTAATGTGAACTTTTCAAGATTCTTCTTTTAAAACGTATCAGAAAAATGTTTTCCCATTTTAAAGACTTTCTTGTGTATTTCTACATCCTATACCAGTGATCTCCATACCTGACTATAAAACAGAATCATTGGAGAACTTGAAAATAAATTACAGATAACAAGGCCACACCCCAGACAGCTCTGATACAGTTGGTCTAGATGGAACCCAGAAATCTATATTTTTAAATAATCTCCTCAGGTGACTTTTACATACCCAAACTTGCACATTCTGAATGCAGACTTAATTGCTTTAGATTGTTTCCGGGAACCATATAATTCTCAAAGTTGTTCCTGATGAAGTAGATACCTATCTGGGGACTCTTTTGCCTTCCCCTTCTCTCTCCTGAGACTACCTTATTATTCAGCTTCTAGATGTGTTGTAATATTTCGTGGAAAGCTTAGGTGGCTCCCCAACTTTCCACCCTTTGTAACATTGCCCACATCAAGTCACATAAGGAGATTTGCAGATCCGCCTCATTCCACTACCACTGCTCTTTGGCAAAGCATCTAGTGAGTTCCACTCAACACTTCTGTAAAATGTGGGTTTACCCAAATGAAAGCCTTTTTCCTTTGCAGCTGGCCTTTCTGCTTGAATGGCTCTCACGCTCTGGGGCCTGCACATAACTCCAGAATACCATTTCATGACTCCGAAGATCGCCAGGACGCCTGTTCCCAGGGCCCAGCCTTCCCTTTAGTGTGACTCTGTTTACCTTTCATTAAGACCTAACAGTTTGGATTTCTTTTTCTACCAACACAATTTTCTAAGGAAACCCCAAATTGACCTCTGCTTTTAGAAACTTTAATGGGGAAAGACAATTGGCCTCTTTCTGGGTTGGGTCCCCTGGATGAGCCAGCTGGCCTGCATTCCCTCTTCTGCAGCTGTGTGTAAGCTCCATTTGCATTTCGACCTTCACACCACAAAAAGTCAGTTCTCATCTGTGTATTCGGCCAGTGTCCCTTGGTACTGAATCATGTCATCTTACCTTTCACGTTTGATCTAGGAAACCATTTAAGTTCAACTGGATAATAAGAATGGCCAAATAACTTCTAAAGTCGCAATTACAAACGCATCTCAACCAAGTTCAGTGCAGACCTAAGTCTGAGATTTGGGAATGACATGATAACAGACTAGATATGCCAGATGTGTGTTTTCTGAGCTTCTTTTTCAGCTCATTCTGACCAACAAGAAACTAAATCCTGGCAATATTATAAGGATAAGAGAAGACCATAGGCTAATTTCCAGAGGGAATTTCTGCTAATTGAAATATTGATGAAATGTGATGAGAAAGATGTTCTTGAACAGCATGTCACATGCGTCAAACTCTGAAACAAACAAAAAACTGTCCCAAAAAGGAAGGTAAAAATAATTTGCTTCGGCACTCTCCTCCCCTTGCCTGTACTATCTGAGGTATGCCTTGATCATAAAAATGGGTAACCCTCTTATTCATTTACATTAAAGTTTTTCTGAAGCCATCCACTTACCTCCACTCATATCCCTACCAGTTTCTATCTTAATCCATTTATTCGGAGACTTGAAGTGACTCAAATCAATAAATATAATTACTAAAAACTTAAGGAGAATACAAATAGGTGTATTCCACCCAAGGCTTGCTGGTTCCATAAGGAAAAATTATGAGAAAAAGTATAGTGGTGGAAGGAGGGTGTGCTTGGTATGTATCATTCATTCATTCATGCATTCAAGTATTTATTTTGCAAGGCACTTGGTACATGGCAGTCAACAAAAGAGGTCCCGTCCTCACAGTAGAGGGATAAAATAAAAAAGTAAATAAAAACAATTAATACAAGTGTCTTTTAATATCACATCTATTCATGAGTGTTTTTAGTGAGAGATATTATTTTGCCTGAATATAATTTGTTTCTGTGTTTTGAAGAGTGAGAAGGGAAAGTTCAGATGCAAGGGATATATCTAAAAATTTGTTCAAGTCTGTTCGGGTCCTGAGTTTTCATATCAAGAGTTAGAATAGCAAGAGATCAGGTACCATAGATACCTGCGCTTGCAAATTGTGGTAGATATCATGTAGGAGAAAAGCAGGGCAAGGTGGTAAACAACAAGGTGGAAGGCCTGATTTAGGGTGATCAGAGGACTCCTCTCTAACGGAGTTATGTTTCAGAGATCTTAAGAATGAGATGGAGCTAGCTGAGTGAAAAGTGAGAGGAATGTTTTTCCTTCTGACAGTCTTTGGTGTTCAAGTCAGTTAAAATGCCATGTGCAAAGGCTCTCAGAAAAGAGCTGGAAGAAAACCAGTGTGTTTAGTGTGGGGTGAGGACCTGTGTTGAGGATGGAGATACAGGGAGATGACTGACATTGCAGTAGCCTGTAGGATTGGACCAATATCTGGATTCACTGTAAGGGAAATAGCTAGCCACTGCAGAGTTAGCCATTTCCCTGACTACTTGAAGATACAAATAGTAGCATAACATCATTATAAACAGTATTAGATGCTTCAAAAGCAGGGACCAACTGCAAAAATCCAATGAGGCAAAAGCAAGGCTGAAAGTCTGTTTCAAACTGGAGATGAAGAAGAAAAACAAAAGAAGCGAAAACCAAAAAAAGATATTGTGATCAGACAACAGAGATCTAACATGCAGATAACTGATATTACTAAAGAAGGAATAAGAAAAAACCTTGTTAGGCATATTGGTAAACCCACTATGTCCTGTCATTTATGGCCATGTCATAATTAAACACTGAGTGGGGCACATTTAACACTTACGCTGTGGTTGAGATTTTGGTCCCTTTTGTTTGTATTTCTAACTGCTTTGTTTTTATAGGTTTCATTGCTCTTATTTGCCATACTATCTTTCACATATGAAGAGTACCTTTAAATCAACAAGAAAACAAGAATATACTAACAGAAAAATTGAAAAGGAAAGTAAATTTTTTCTACAAATATGAAGAAATAAAAGCATGCAGTAAATAGATGAAAAATGATAAACCTCACAGGTCATGAAAGCAGCCTAAATGCCCATCGACAGACAAATGGATAAAGAAGAAGTGGTACATATATACAATGGAATATTACTCAGCTATAAAAAGGAATGAAATTGGGTCATTTGTAGAGACGTGGATGGATCTAGAGACTGTCATACAGAGTGAAGTAAGTCAGAAAGAGAAAAACAAATATCATATATTAACACATATATGTGGAAACTAGAAAAATGGTACAGATGAACCGGTTTGCAGGGCAGAAGTTGAGACACAGATGTAGAGAACAAACGTATGGACACCAAGGGGGGAAAGCAGCAGTGGGTGGGGGTGGGGGTGTGATGAATTGGGCTATTGGGGTTGACATGTATACACTGATGTGTATCAAACTGATGACTAATAAGAACCTGCTGTATAAAAAATAAATAAAATAAAATCCAAAAATGAAAACAAAACCAAACAAAAAGAATAAATAAGGATTATTAAACAATCATGCTGCCTATCATATATTGACACAAATATGTGTAATCACATAGCTATTAGATGATGAAAAGGGGGAATTCAAAAATTTCTGAATGCTTTTTTTGTATTACATGTAATTTATGTATTCTTTGTGTTCTTCTATAGCTTTCAAATTGTCCGAAATAAACATTACTTTTGTAATATATGAAATTAAATGGGCAAAAATGAAATAATGGAGAGAAAATAGTTCCCAAGTGCTAGGCCTTATAAATTCAACTTGATCAAAGATAAACAAGGACATACTATATATGTACAATGTAAATTATAAAGTATATTCAATAGGAATCCGCCTTTGGATTCTGTAAATAGAATAAAAACCTCCCATCACACACTGTTATTTAAACATTTTGAGTGGTTCATACGAAGACATTAGACCATAAATAACACTGAAAAAGTTACAAACTGGCAAATATTTACACCACATACTGTCACCACAGTGTAATTGAAATGGAAATGTTATTAAGGTAAATCTATATGAATAAGAAAATTCTATGAATTGTAGTTTTTAAAATACTCTAAATATCTAGTTGGCTGACTCTCACACTGTATGGCTCACAGATTTGAAGGCCATGGCCAAAGCTGAATTCAGAGTTAAATCATTTATTTACACTTTCTTCTCTTTAAAAAAGTGAATCAAGTATTCATCCTTCAAAATGTGAAAATAATCTAAAACTCTAAAAAAATTGATATAAGTTTAAATGATGAATTAACAAATATAAAAGAAGTAGGGTAGTAACACGAAGAAATAATATGGGAGGAAAAAATAACCTCAAGCCTTAAATCAAATTGAAATGAAAGGGTGATATCAGTGAACTTATTTACAAAACAGAAACAGACTCACAGACTTAGAGAATGAACTTATGGTTGCCAGGGAGGAAGGGTGGGGGGAAGGGATAGTTAGGGAGTGTGGGATTGACATGTACACACTGCTATATTTAAAATAGATAACCAGCAAGGACCTACCGTATAGCAGAGAACTCTGCTCAATATTGGGTAACAATCTAAATGGGAAAAGAATTTGAAAAAGAATAAATACATGTATATGTATAACTGAATCACTTTGCTGAACACCTGAAATTATTACAACATTGTTAATCAACTACACTCCAATATAAAATAAAAAGTTAAAAAGAAAAATAAAGGAAATGAAAGGGAAAATAACTGACAAAATTAGACACAAGATGTGGACTTTATTTTTAATAAGACATTAATTTTCTGTTCTAATACTTCTGCCTCCCAAACAACAGACTTGACTTTTGTGACATATTAAAATGAAGAAATGTAACCAAATGACCCCAAAAGTCACATTTAGCTTTTTTGACTTTTGGTATTCCCGGCTGTCTTTAACGCCGGAAAGACTGCATGTGTAGTACCTGATTTCAAACACTAGAGGGCAGAACAGCAAAGGAAACGTGGAGGTAGGCGTAAAGGCTCCTCCAGCATGAAATAGGGTCGGATGCAGGGAGAGGCAGTTCGCATTATGGAGACCGGCTTACAGTTTAGCTACAAGCTCAGCCCCCGTAGGTTCCAGATAACCGCAAAAATAATAGTCAGGCCTTGTCGAGCAGCCTCTATTACCAGGAGCCTCTCCTCTCACCATGCGTTCATTTTGGGCAAAGGCAAGAATGAGCAACTAACTATAGATACTAACCTGTATTCTGTTGGTTTTGTATGAATTTTGTGAAGCAGACTGATCTGTCACCCCTCCCTGCAGACAGGACAAAAGTCATCTTAACTCTTGTTCTCTTCTCCTTCTAGCCTCTTTGGCAGGAGTCGCTTACTAAAAACAACAATTTTGTTCTTTTGAAAACTTCTCTGGCCTTTGTTCAGGACCTTAGGGCCATACAATGGGGTGAGTGTGATGCAGGGAGAAGAAGGGGGTTTTGGGAGCTGTGTGTCTTTGGGGGTTGAAGAGGGCAGTGCCTCTGCAGAAACAGCCTGAGGAGGCCAGTTGAGAGTTTCTGCAGAAAAGGAGACCCCAGACTTGGACCAGCTCTGCCCCTTAAGGTGGCAGGACCAGGGGAGGTCAAGTCTGTGTGAGTGAGGGCTAGAAACCAGTCCAGTGACCTTGGGAGCCCCTGTGAAAGACCTGCCCAGGTCCTCTTAGTGGAGAGGGCTCCTGGGAGGGTGTCCTGACCCCAGAGCAGAGCAGTGGTGTCTGGCACCTGCTGGTGTGGCAGGAAGACCATTCCACCCATTTTCCAAGCCTAGTATGCCCACAGGTTCTCGTCTAGAGAAAACATGTGGGGAAAACTCTGACAAGTTCACTTTCACTGAACTTGATGCCTGAATTTCAAAACTGGATTCTATTTTATCTAAGTCCAGGCAGAGGACCAGAAGTAAGAAAGGAAATAGTCAAGAGAAAATGTGCTTTTATTCTTAATGTCATAACTTATACTGTGGTTTATGAACACAGCTCAAAATTAATACATTTTTAATGGAAAAAAACACAGTGAAATGAATTCTTTTAGTATCATGAAACACTTAACACCTGGTAAGCATCCTTATCTCGCATAATGCCTGGGGCGTGAGGGAATGATTCTCATCTACATTCTACGTGTAATAAAACAGGAGCCTATGGGGTTTCAGTAAATTTCTCAGAGTCACCCAGTATACAGCACCGGGCTGTCTGTTGGTCTGTTAACTCTGCACAGAGGTTTCAAAACTTCTCAAGAAACACAGAATCAGACACAGTTGCCTGCTGGAATTTTTTAACATACATATTGAGAGACTTATTTCAAGTGTGGATTTTAATGCCAGTCATTTATATATGAGAAGTGTTTTCTCCAGCTTGTGAAATAAAGGGGTAAGACTCCAAACAGGGTAGGTCCCCAGAAACACTCATTTAAATTTCCTTTAAAATCAGAGGAAATTCCTGAACTCCCAGACACTCTCACTTGGTCATATAATATTTAACAATGAGACGTATATATATATACATATACATATATATATATGCAGAAAGGAAGTAAAGACAGAAAAAAATCGAAACTAGTTTGAACTTCCCATGATATTTCAAGGCAGGCCCTGGAATATCTATTGAAAGGTGATCGCTCTGAGGCTCTCCATAAAATCACTGTTTCTGAAACCTGCCCGATAGTAAGAATATCTGGAATACTGCTTAAGAATACAAATTCTCATGGCCCCTCCCAGGGGAATTGGACTCAGCAGGTCTGGGGCTGGACCTGGGAATCTGTATTTTGAAAACAGGCAAATTCTGTGGTTACACCTGGGAATCACTGGGCATCATTTCCTGGGTGGCATGCCCCATATTTAATTGTGACAGGCAGGGCCATATATCTGCTTCTTCAGAGAACCAGATGATTTGAGCACTGGAAGAGGCTTCAGAGGTCTCGTGATCCAAACCTCTCTTTTTACAGTTGGGGAAACTGTGACCCAGATGATGAGGCAAGTGATTTAACCTTGACTGCAGTGATTTAACCTTGACTGTAGTGGTCTAACCTTGACTGTAGTGGTTTAACCTTATCCGTAGTGGTTTAACCTTGACTGTAGTGGTTGAAACTTTTCTGTAGTGATTTAACCTTGACTGTAAAGGTTAAATCTTTCAAATTTATTAGAATTATAGATACAGCTATAGATCCACATATCGATATATAAATATTTGGGGATCTTTGTTTTATTTTCATTGGTTTATTTGTTTAGTTAATCATTTGGGCTCTAAGTCATGAAGGAAATATGACCAAAAGTCTAAAATCAAGAAAAATTTAAAAGAAACAAGGCAGCAAGACCAGAGAAATGCTTGACAATTGTATATCATCTCAGAAATTTAAAAAAATTTAATTCATATTTTTAAATGTTCTTATGTCCACATAGGTCCTTAATACCTCATTGGGGGAAGGCTCATTGAGCCCATTTTCCAGATGAGAAAGGTGAGCAGTAAGAGGTCCACTGACCTGCTCGTGATTGGTGAGCAGTGAGCAGCAGAGGCAGAACCCGACAGGTGCAGTGAGGCCCCCTCTCTTTCTCTTACTCTGTGTTGGCAGGAGTACCAACTGAAGGTCAATATCCAAGATGAACGACAGGAGGGGAAAAATTATATGAAACATAATGACTGTAATGAGAAAACCTAAAACCATCTGTGCAGTGACATTTACCAGTCATCCCAGAGGTGACTGCATGAACTACACCTGGCATTTCCATCACCATTCTTACAAAGAGTCCCACTTCCCGTGCGTCTGTAACTCATTTGGCTGCTGCAAGTTTTTCTGTGGCAGCCCAGACCAGAGACTGTAGACCTCCAAGCGGTTTACAGGCACTTGTTTTCTCCAGTACGTAGCTGGATGATCAGTTTTCCCATAGGAGGGGAAGGGGGAGGGAGAGATGGAAAGTTCAGAAACCAGTTTAGTTTACCACCAAACCAAACCAGCTCTGTCTTCTCGAGGCATCTGCTGGTGGTTAGCAGTGGGGATTGGACCAACCTGGGGGTTGAACTGGCTGGGTCTGTGAGGCTGGGTGTGAGATGTGTGTAGGGTGAGAATTCCAGGCCCCAACATCCAGCTGTGCTGCTTGAAAATGGCTTTTAGCTTGCAGCTGTACTTGAGAGCTTCCGTAAAGATGCAGAGAGCGGCAGGCTTAACATCTCCTGGAACATTCCAACCTATAAATGCTAACCAGGAACCCACAGCTGGATTATCTGCCTTGTCTTGGATTAACAAGATGCTCCTTTTTGCTTCAACTAAGTTCAGTTTCAGTTTACTGAGTCTTCCTCTGTGCCAGATGAGACCCTGGGCAGTAGGTATTCAGAGGTGAAGGGAGCAGAGGCTCTGTCCTGAGGACCTGGCATCTGAAAATGTTTCTGTGGCATTCAGCTGTTTTCTCTATAAAGTGTGCAACACAGTGACAGTGGTTCTCTTCTGCTTCCTGCCCCTGAAGCCACCCGCACCCTCGGTTCCCACAGGCATTGCGTTCAGGACCAGAATGTGCTTAGACAATGACCTAGTGCCCAAAGTCACAGAGACCCAGGGAAATAAATGACCTTATTAAAAACAAGCAATCAAAACAAATAAATATCCTCCCCTCACAAATGCTCTCTTGTTATTGTTAGGACCTAACAGTAACCACGGGAATTAGTCTTTGCTGATGGCTTCATCTTCTGAGCAATTTGTCTTGCATTCTCACACAGATTTGATGGGTATCATGGAAATAACAATGGTGTGAGGGGTAGGAGACCCCAGCAAGGCTTTCCTGTATCTGATAGAATGACCCTGTACCAGCCACGCTGGTGTCCGGGCTGTTCTTCAAGCACACCAAGCAACTCCCACCTTTGGAGATTTGTCCTTATTTTCCCCTCCTTCTGGAATATTCTTCCCCCAAATATCTACATGAGTAGCTCTTAAAGGAAAGAAGAAAGGAAGGACGGAAGGAAATAAGGACGGAAGAGAGGCAGGGGTTTCCCCAAACACTGGCAGTCACAGCCCATTTTGTGCGAAGCCTGTTGTGATAGAAAGATCATGGGCTGAGACTGCAGTCACTCAATGCATCATTCTGGGCTCCAGGCATTTGTTAAACAAACTGACTTCATCAGCGTCATCTCAAATGTCTCACAATTTTGAGCAAATCCACACATTTCCTCTTGGGTCTCTTGGGTCACGCTTTTATCTCTGTGTTCACTTAAGCTATAAGTGCCTTTTCTTTTCTTTTTTTATTGCAGTAGAGTTGGTTTACAATGCTGTGCCAATCTCTGCTGCACAGCAAAGTGACATAGAGACATTCTTTTTCATATTCTTTTCCATGATAGTTTATCACAGGATATCTAATGTAGCTCCCTGTGCTATACAGCAGGACCCTGTTGTGTATCCATTCTAAATGCAACAGTTTGCATCTACCAACCCCAAACTCCCAGTCCATCCCTTCCCCTTCCCCCCAGCCCTTGGTAACTACAAGTCTGTGCTCTATGTCTGTGAGTCTGTTTCTGTTTTGTAGATAGGTGCATTTGTGCCATATTTTGGATTCCGCATATAAGTGATATCATATGATATTTGTCTTTCTCCTTCTGACTTACTTCACTTAGTATGATATCTCTAGGTGCATCCATGTTGCTGCAAATCATATTGTTTTGTTCTTTTTTATGGCTGAGTAGTTTTCCATTGTATACATGTATCACATCTTCTTTATCCATTCATCTATTGATGGACATTTAGGTTGTTTCCATGTTTTGGCTAGTATGCATAGTGTTGCTATGAACATAGGGGTGCATATATCTTTTTGAGTTATAGTTTTGTCCAGGTGTATTCCCAGGAGTGGGATTGCTGGATCATATGGTATTTCTATTTTAAGTTTTCTGAGGAAGCTCCATACTGTTTTCCATAGTGGTGTTACCAACTTACATTCCCATCAACTGTGTAAGAGGGTTCCCTTTTCTCCACACCCTCTCCAGCATTTGTTATTTGTAGACTTTTTAATTATGGCCATTCTGACCAGTATGAGGTGGTACCTCATTGTAGTTCTGATTTGCATTTCTCTAATAATTAGTGATATTGAGCAACTTTTCATGTGCCTATTGGCCATCTGATGTCTTCTTTGGAAAAATGTTTATTAAGGTCTTCTGCCCATTTTTTGGTTGGGTTGTTTGTTTTTATTGCTGTTGAGTTGTATGAGCTGTTTGTATATTTTGGAGATTAAGCTTTTGTCTGTCGCATCATTTGCAAATACTTTCTCCCATTCTGTAAGTTGTCTTTTCATTTTTTTTCCTGGTTTCCTTTGCCGTGCAAAAGCTTGTAAGTTTGATTAGGGTCCATGTGTTTATTTTTGGTTTTATTTCTATTGCCTTGGGAAACCAACCTAAGAAAACATCAGTATGATTTATGTCAGAGAATGTTTTGCCTATGCTCTCTTCTAGGAGTTTTACGGTGTCATGTCTTATGTTTAAGTCTTTAAGCCATTTTGAGTTTATTTTTGTGCATGGCATGAAGGTGTGTTCTAACTTCACTGATTTACATGCAGCTGTCCAATATTCCTAGCACCACCTGCTGAAGAGACTGTCTTTTTTGCATTTTATATTCTTGCCTCCTTTGTTGAAGATTAATTGACCATAGGTGTGTGGGTTTATTTCTGGGCTCTCTGTTCTGTTCTATTGATTCATATGCCTGTTTTTGTGCCAGTACCACACTGTTTTGATTACTGTAGCTTTGTAGTATTGTCTGAAGTCTGGGAGAGTTTTGGCTCCTGCTTTGTTTGTTTTTTCCTCAGGATTGCTCTGGCAGTTCTGGGTCTTTTATAGTTCCATATAAATTCTTGGATTATTTGTTCTAGTTCTGTGAAAAATGTCATGGGTAATTTGATAGGGATTGCATTAAATCTGTAGATTGCTTTGGGTAGTATTGCCATTTTAACAATATTAATTCTTCAATCCAAGAGCATGAGATATCTTTCATTTCTTTGAATCCTCTTTTATTTCCTTTATTAATGTTTTATAGTTCTCAGCATATAAACCTTTCACCTCTTTGGTCAGGTTTTTTCCTAGGTATTTTATTTTCTCTGGTGTGATTTTAAAAGGTATTGTTTTTTTCATTCCCTTTCTGATATTTCATTGTTAGTGTAAAGGAATGTGACAGATTTCTGAATATTAATCTTGTATCCTGCTACTTTACTGAATTCATTTATTAGTTCTAGTAGTTTTTGCATGGAGTCCTTAGGGTTTTCTATATATAGTATTATGTCATCTGCATATAGTGACAATTTTACCTCTTCCCTTCCAATTTGGATACCTTTTATTTCTTTTTTTGTCTGATTGCTGTGGCTAGGACTTCCAACACTATGTTGAAGAGAAGTGGTGAGAGAGGGCATCCTTGTCGTGTTCCAGATTTTAGCGGGAAGGCTCTCAGCTTTTCACCATTGAGTATTACATTGGCTGTGGGTTTGTCATAAATGGCTTCTATTATGTTGAGATATGTTCCCTCTGTTCCCACTTTGGTAAGAGGTTTTATCATGAATGGGTGTTGAATTTTGTCAAATGCTTTTTCTGCATCTATTGAGAGGATCATGTGGTTTTTGACTTTTCTTTTGTTAGTGTGGTGTATTACATTGATTAATTTGCATATGTTGAACCATCCTTGTGAACCTGGGATGAATCCCACTTGGTCGTGGTGTATGATCTTTTTTTTTTTTTTTTTTGTGGTACGCGGGCCTCTCACTGCTGTGGCCTCTCCCGTTGCGGAGCACAGGCTCTGGACGCGCAGGCTCAGCGGCCATGGCTCACGGACCCAGCCGCTCCGCGGCATGTGGGATCCTCCCGGACCGGGGCACGAACTTGCGGCCCCTGCATCGGCAGGCGGACTCCCAACCACTGCGCCACCAGGGAAGCCCGTATGATCTTTTTTGTGTGTTGTTGGATTTGGTTTGCTAATATTTTGTTGAGAATTTTTGCATCTATATTAATCAAAGATATTGGCCTATAATTTTCTTTTTTGGTAGTGTCTTTGCCTGGTTTTGGTATCAAGGTGATGGTAGCTTTATAGAATGTCTTTGGGAGTGTTCCCTCCTCTTCAATTTTTTGGAAGTGTTTGAGAAGGATAGATATAAGATCTTCTTTGTATGTTTGGTAGAATTCCCCTGTGAAACCAACTGGTCCTGGACTTTTGTTTGTAGGAAGTTTTTTTTTTATTATTATTACAAATTCTATTTCACTTCTGGTGATTGATCTGTTCAAATTATCTATTTCTTCTTGATTCAATTTTGGTGGGCTGTATGTTTCTAGAAATTTGTCCATTTCTTCTAGGTTGTCAAATTTGTTGGCATGTAATTGTTCATAGTGTTCTCTTATAGGTTTTGTATTTCTGTGGTATCAGTTGAGATTTCTCCTTTTTCATTTCTTATTTTGTTTATTTGGGTTCTCTCTTTTTCTTCTTGGTGAGACTGGTCAGAGGCTATAAACACCTTTTCTAATCAGCTCCTCCTCATGTTACAGATCTCTCCTCTAATCCCCCTCTCCCCTCAGAGAAAGCCCTCCTGACCCACTGCATCCACCCAAGCGGGTGTCCTGGAGCCTCCTCCGGACTCACCATCCCCCTGGGCTCACCTGCTGCAGCCTGAGTGCTCTGGGCTCTTGGCATCTGAATGCGTCTGGCTCTGTCTTTGACTGGGTCTAAGAGGAACATGCTTTCTCCCCCCGGACCGTGGGCAAAATCTCACAAGAGGGGAGGGCTCTGTAAATGTGCACGAGCTCCAATCAGTGCATCCCCAGTGTCTTTGGGGACAGAAGAGGTGCACCCAACTCAGCTTGAGAAGGCAAGTTCAGGGGTGAGAGGGAAACTCTTGCTTCGGTCCTAAATGCGTGAGTATATACGGACCAGGCTCAGGGGAGTTGGGGAGGGGAAGCCTGGAGGCTTTCCCCAGCACAGCGAGCGTCCTATGATTGTATTCTGGCATTTCCTTGTAGTCTAGGGTCTCCCCAGAGACACTGGCCTGGGGTGGAGCTGAGTGGATGTTGGCAGGTGAGCAAGAACATTGGCTCCTCCCCCCAGCACTTCCTCCTTGCTACCGCTAGAGGGCGACGTGAGCCCATTTATCACATCCATCCCTGCCTCCTGGCCACACCCACCCCACATCTGGACTAAGAGATGACCTTCATGGGGGTGGCTTCTGCTTTATGGCTACATTCGTGTCCAATCACAAAATTGTCCCAAAGTCCAGCTTTTCTGAATAAGTGGTTTGCATATACTCATAGCATTAGAATGATATTAACCACATTTAAAAGAGCTCTTTGCTACCTTGCTTGGAATATGCCAGGCACTGTGCTAAGTGTTGTCTACGTGTGATCATTCAGAACCTTCATAAATGCTCCACAATGTGGAAAATCTTGTTATCCCCATTTGTCAGATGGAGAAAGTGAAGCACAAATAACCAATTCGCCAATTCACGCAGCCTCGTTGGGTGGAGCTGACGAGCTCGGTAGCCATCCTAACCTCCACACTCCACTCCCAGCAGACGGTAACAAGCAGGCATTGTCTGGGGGCAGCAGGAGGGCAGGATTTCCTTAGGAATGAAGGAAGGATGGGCCGGACAGTAGAGACCCTGTGATCAAAGGATCAGCGGAGAGAAGAGGCATGGTGTGCTCGCTGAACCATCACATGTGTGATTTTGCTGTGGGAAAATGGACTTTGAATAGGGATCATACTGACCATTTTCGTGGATAACCTGAGCCTCTCTGTTCCAAATATCCGTCAAGTTCCTTCTAAGTGCCATACTCGGTTTCTAGGATATAGGGGAAAAGGAAGAAACACAAAGTAACAGCCAAGCAAGGATCCTGGTCGTCCTGAAACTTCCACTGCAGCTGCAGGGAGAGTAGAGGTCCAGAAGTGGAGTGCGGGCAATGCAAATGCCACTCAAATTGGAATTTCAGAGAATCAACAAATAATTTTTTAGTATAATTTTGTAGCACACAGTATTAGGTTCATACAAAAAATCTTTGATGTTTAGTACAAGAATGTGTCAAATATTGCCTGGAACACACTCACACTAAACTTTAATTTTTTTTTTGGCCAAGCCTTGGGGCACATGGGATCTTAGTTCCCCCACCAGAGATCGAACCTGTGCCCCCTGCAGTGGAAGTGGTTACTGAGCCTTAACCACTGGACCGCCAGGGAATTCCCTAAACAATTTTTTTGAGTGTGTGTCCCAAATATTGCATAAGACATATTTATACTAAAAAGTTATTCATTGATGATCAGGAATTCAAATTTAATTGGAGCCTGTATTTTATCTGGCAATTTATCTGGAGGGTGAAGAGATGCATAAGGAAAATTTTAATGAGACATATAGTAGATGACATGGTAATAAGTGCTGTTGAGAAAAATACAGCCCTTCATTTAGAGAAAGGAAAGGAGTCACGTTATGGGTCTAAGTAACAGCCACGCACGGGTCTTTCCTGATCCCTAGCCCTTGGCCCTCCTATTTCCAGGGGTGGATTATTATATCCTAGAAAGAGGGAAGATGTTCTGAAATTAGCAGAGAGTGGTGAAAGTATCCAGAGGAGAAGTCATTTCTCTTTAGCTGAAAATGTTTCAAAAATTATATTTTGGATCTAGTCTAGAAAAATTGAAAGCCTAAAATTCCAATGATGTGAAGCAAACATAAGGAGATAAGTTAGATCTCCTAAGCATTCTCCCATCTTGGATGGTCATGTCTTTTAGATTTTTATTTGATATTAAAACCCATAAAGGTCAAGGATTCTGTCAACAGGGCCCGGAACCACAAATGTATCCCTTCTCTGCTTTCTCCTAAAAGCACGTCATAAAAACTAGAACTGTTTATTAAGGGCTTAGGGTCACTGAGGACTGTTTAATTAAGTTTGCTTTGCCGTGTCAGAGACTTAAGAGAAGCTCTGATAGAGTGGAATTCCCAGGAATTTGGATTCATCATCAGTACCATGCATGGTGCAGTATGGCTGCACGTGAGGTGAGGCCTCTCACATTGCTGTTACTGCTACTATAGGTACTGCTTAAGGTTATTTCTACCTCAAGAATTTTATTCAAAATCACAAAATAAATAGGAAAATGCTTTAAAAACTATAAGCACTAACTAGCTACTAGGCATTATTGTTACTGCTAGATGCAGCTAGGGATTCAGCATGGATCAATTTGAATGATGTTAAAAGCTACTCAATATTTACAGGTTTATGAGAGCCTTTCCCTAATAAAAAATTAAATTATTTATATATCTAAACATTGATGTGACCTAGATGTGTTTAGGATCTCCATGAGTTGCAACTTGATACAAGCCATTAACTGATCCTATATTCTAGAAGGATCTGATGGAAAAGCTAAGTGTATCATTTGGGGTCCAGTCTGAGAGACAGAAAGCACAGGGTAATTTGAACAAGAAAATGTTAATGTAAAGAACTAGTAGCTATAACAGAGGACTGGCATAAGGAGGGACTGGTTTACTCAAAGAAGTAAAGAGAACTGTGAAGAATATAGAAGTAGCAGGTGTTAGCAGGAGCTATGCCCCTCAGGTCTGAGATAGAGCACCCAGGAAAGAGGTTCCCCCACCTCTCCACACTCCTCTGGGCAGAATCCCTGTCTTTATTAGAGAGGGCATGCCATGGCTCACTGGATCGCAGAGAAGTCACAGAGTTTCTATACAGGTGCAACTTGTATAGACTTCAGGGTTGCTGGGAAAATCTGTCCACAGAAAGATTCTGTACCTGGAGACTTACTGCAGAGCTGCTGGAGGGAGTGAAGGGTTCACGGGGGAGTAGGGTACCCATGCACTCTACGGTGATGATGCCCAAGGTGGTGTCAGGGATGCTGCCGACTGGACGGTGCTGGCCACCCTGCATGGAGAGCGCTGTATGTTGGAGCACCACACCACAACCAGGAAGAGAGACCCCTCCATCCTACAGCACCCTGCAACAGCGTGCTCCGCTGACAGCTTGGTGCCGGCCGACATAGGAGAACCTGTACAGGGCCCACCTCCTTACTGTGGAATAGGGTGATGAAGGGTGATTTGGAGCTGAGAGGCAATACACTAACTGCCACAGTGGGTGTCAACAATGAGGTTTTGCTCTTTAGGAATAAGCTATCTGAAGACAGTAAGCAAGCAACAAGGTCTAGCATGGGACTCGATCGTTGCTTCTAAAGCTCTAGCATGCATGTGAATCACCTACTGAGCATGTTTCAATAAAGATTTCTGGGCCCCATTTCTTTCTGGGAGTTTCTGAAACAGGAAGCTTACTACAGGGCCCGATCATTTACCTTTCTTACCAATTCCCAGATGATGCTGACGATGTCAATCCCCAGAGAAGTACTCTTCTCCCTCTGTCCTTAGGAGGTTTATTCTACTGAAGAGCATCTTACTTTTAACACTTGGTTTTATAAGCAGGATCTCACTGTAAGTGGCTTTCTCTTAGTCCCCGTATTTAGTTATCATATATAAGCAGCAGGGAACCCTCATCTTTCTTAAGGTACATATTTGGCTTGGTTTTTTAATAATATCATTCCCACCCAGTTGTGTACTTGATTATTATTTTTTAATTATCTATTTTAATTTGGGATTTCCTGAATGGGTTTTAAAAAGCAATAACTTCAGCAATATTTTCTCAATTATTCTAACGAAAGGGCTTTTCAGATCAGTCTTTGAAGAGGAGTTGGAATTGACAATTTCACACATGATTTAGCAGTAAAACATAATTTCTAAAAACCTCAAAACACTATTACAGATAGGTTTTTATATTGAGAAATTGTGATGAAATGGATACAAAGCTTTGGGGGAAAAAAGTAAAAACTGTTTTTGGCAATTTCTTTCCTTTTCTTTCAATGTGGGATCGGGTGTTAAGACCAAAGATAATTCAACCTAGCTCTGTTTTTCCTGTATAATTCCTAGGGTTTATAGAGTGTTTTTCTTTCACATAGCTAAAAAGTACAGCAACTATGACATATATCATTTGCTTTAATGAAAATATTAGTTATATGACAGCAATGAGCTTCACTTTGGGCTGAAGCACTGCCCTGAGTTTATGTCTCCAAGATTTTCTTTTCCTCTCCAGGCAGCAAACCTCACTTTGTACACGTAATGTTACTTCATGGGACCTTTAATTTCAGTCCATAAGATAATTGAGCTTCTTTCACCTTGCTAATTATTTCCATAACCTCCTGACTCACTCTCCAATAAATTGGTGAGCTAGTCTTCTTAACGAATGAAGCCAAATTACAGAAAAATCCCTGGCTGTGAGTCACAGTTCCTGGGGTTCTAATCTGAACTTAGTAACTAGCAATGAGGCCTTCAACAATTGCTTATAATCTGTTTTCCTTTCTGGGTTTAAGGTTTCTCACATGCGGAATGGCAAATTTAAAGAAATTGTTTGTAGGCAGCCCTCTACCTCCCAGATGCTATACATTTTTATCAGAATATCTTTAAAATATAATATTGACTTCATTAAACAGATAATATAACAAGGTCAATAAAATTATTGGCATTTTCTCTTTAATTGTGATTTTAAAAAATAATTTTATGATTCTTTTGTTGGATAGATGAACAGTGCTGAATAGTCATTGGTACATGCTAATATCTGGATGGTCATTGCTCTGATTTTTAAAAAAAAGAATAACAGTACTTACAATGGCAAATAGATTGTTCTAGCTAGTGTACCATAATAAAATGAACCACTGGGTGGCAGTATAATGCAGAAAATCATAGGCATCAGGGCTCTGTAGCCGTACACCTAATGAGGTGTGCTTTGTCACATCATCTTTAATGTGAATTACTTAACCAATAAAAACTACAGCAAACTAGTGAATTGAGATATATTTCTATAACTCTCTGTTTTTAAAGATAGCATTTTAAACTTTACGGTGAAATTCATTCCAAGAAATAATTCTGAAATGTGGGGTGGGGATTACCTCAACATTTCAAGAATTTCACAAGATTATTGGAAACGTATAACAATCAAGTACAATGCTTTTTTTAAACAAAAATAGGTGCTATGAATTATTATTGTGGGAAAAGGATATGGCAGGAGAAAAAGGCTTATTAATTTTTTATTGTTCATTTGTTTTTAAGGTTGGGCTGGTGAAGAATCGTTCACCTCGTTATCACATATAGTGTGACGTGACATGTGTCCAGTGATCCCAGGCTCGGGGGATGACCTAAAGCAGAAAATGACACATTCTTGAATCATGGAATGGTCATCACTGGGCTCATCCATCTTCCCACGGATTTCCTGAAAGGCTCCAGTTCAGACCCGAACACAGCCACCACCCACCATTTTCCTCCATCACCAAACACGTTACAGGGGAACCGAGGCAAAGTGACGAGTTCAGTGTTCATGGGAGGTTGTTCCTCCCTTCCAATGGGAACGTGGGACTATTTCCCCCAAGAAAGGGGAGGCCCCAAAAGATTCACTCATGAGGTCTCTGGAGAGCTGGCCCCAGTTGAGGTAGAAACTCAATTACCGCTAGGACCCCCTTTGCAGAGGGAGCAAAGGTTGTGGGGGATTATAGCCCAAGGAGGCTCCATGCAGCACAGCTGGGGGGAATTATGGGAAACACACACATTTCACACTCATAACCCAGTGAGCTGAGATTTCTGAATACGCCTTTCTTGCAGTGTTGTTCTATGTAAAGCTAAATTTCAGCTTCTTTCTAATTTCCTATACAAGCAGCACATTGGTGGGTTTGGATTTTGTGGTAACTGAACTTAAAGATGCACTTTGAAATTCTTCGCTTGTATATCTCACTGTTTATCTGGTATCTGGCACAGAAAAGGCACTCAAAACAGTGCCAGAACTAGAACAGACCTAGTTTGTGTGTTCGTGTGTCTTTGTTTCCTCTGCCTCATGCTGTTTGCGTTACCCAATATCTTGTATGCTGTCTCTGAGGCAGCTCTTGCTAGAACAACCTCAGGTTGTAATCAACCTTGGAACTTTAAAAAATGCTGATGCCTAGATCCTTTGTTCAGAGATTTTGATCTAACTGCTGTGAGTATAACCTGGAGACTGGGATTTTTTAAAGTTTTCGGAGATTCTAATATGCAGCCAGACTGAGAGCTACTGTCTAGGTTAATTCTTTCTTCAGCTGTATCTGATCTACAATTTGACCTATTCATTGAGAATTAAATTTAAATGACTAGGCTTTCTTTTAATTTCTAAGACACACATTTTTGAAAATTAATCTGCTTTGTTGTTGCGGTGCCATTGTTTTATGCTCTTTACATCTTCTTTTATAACTCTAATCAATTGAGGTCTAGCTTACACTTCTATTGGAGACTTATTTTATCAGAAAGTCTCAGGATTCTACTCCTAACTTAGACAGAGCTCTATCTGGGAATCCTGGTGGCATGGATCTTAAGCAGTCTTGCCTTTTCTTCTGCCAAATGAAAAGTAGTATTTCCACAGTCCTAGGAAACCTGTACACGGTTTTAGGAAATTTTCTGGTATTCTGTATCTCTGGATCACAGATATTTGCACTTTCCTACCACAAACCACGCTTGTGGACAGGGCTGGGTTTTAGAATTCTCAGGGGAGCATTTTCCACCCAATGGCCCCAAAGGGTAGACAAGGTTAATCACTGTCTTCTCATTTGGGTGCATACGTTTGTTTGGGGATCATTTTCCTCAAGGATGCAGATGTTTTCTTAATCATGACCTGTTTCATACAGGCTGAAGGCCTCTATTCTTGGTTGCACAAAGAAATGACAGTCCAGTCCCCACTTTGGTCACCATCCCTCCCTGACACACACCACCCTCCCAGGAAAATTGTACCTCTGTTCACCTTTTTTTCTCTGTGGTTTATTTCTGCCACACAGGGATTTTCCTTCTTTCTTGGCACCTCAGCTATGCAATGGACATGATGTTTTCATCACTTTACCTAGCATTTCTGTGAGACATGGCTCAACAGACATTTTTTTTTTGGTTGCCTTGGATCTTCGTTGCTGCACATGGGCTTTCTCTAGTTGTGGTGAGCGGGGGCTACTCTTCGTTGAGGTGCGCAGCCTTCTCATTGAAGTGGCTTCTCTTTTTTCGGATCAGGGGCTCTAGGCACGAGGGCTTCTGTAGTTGTGGCTCATGGGCTCTAGAGCGCAGGCTCAGTAGTTGTGGCGCACGGGCTTAGTTGCTCCACGACATGTGGGATCTTCCCGGACAAGGGGCTGAACCCGTGTCCCCTACATTGGCAGGCAGATTCTTAACCACTGTGCCAGCAGGGAAGTCCCTCAAGAGACTTTTCAGATTAGCCTGCCTTCTTATATAAACTAACTCCCATCTTATCCCCACCCCACCTCATTATATATAACAGATGCTCAACAATATTTTCTGATTTCAATGTCTACCCAGCCTCAACTTATTCCATCAGTCCCTAATATCTGCTGGAGCCCTCAGTTACACTGAGAAACATCCATCATCCCTTTACCGCCCTTATGATTTATTAATTCAATTGCTTTCACATATATTCACAGCACTTAGAGTGCTAGAATTTTCAGGTTACTAAGCTTGTTCTCTTTTATGCATGAAAGAGTTTCTTGAAATTCCACCTGTCCCAGGATGCTTATAGGACATGGAGTGATCATTTTAAAAGAGAGATGAATTTTTAAAGTTGTTAATAATTTCAAAAAACAAAACAAAACCAAGCCTTTCTCTACCTCTACTCCCAAAGCAGTCTTGCATGGATGCATAGTCTTAATTAAATGAGTTCCACAAAATATATGAGATTGCTACTATTTTCAGTGTATTTTTAAGTGAGTCTGGTCCCATACCATGTACTTTATATTATAAACTAAAATACAGGCCTGTGCCATTTGTTATATATTGAAATTTGGTGAGCTTGTGGGTGGTGATACTGGTGGACTCTGCTGAGACTTTTTTCTTTATTGATTGCACGTATCTTACAGAGTAGAAAGTAGTTTATAACAGACATCTTAAAGAGCTTCTAGCAAGATATTAATAATAAGCGAGGAGGTAATCTCTCCTACATGATATTGGAGGAAAACACGGTCATAAAAATAACTGCAGTGTAATTGGAAATTAGCTTTTAAATTGCATTGGTTTACTTAGATTTTCAAGGGACAAAGGAAAATAAAAGATAATGAAAGTAACATTCATTATCAGATTTCTCAGATTGCATGAAAATGTCCCTGCCTTTATTTAAAAACAAAAATCAGTGCCTCTCACATGTGATCGGCCAGACTCGGTTTTGATTGTCTGCATTATAATCTTCTTGTTAGAGTGTAATGAGATTCAGCTCTGCACATGTGAATACCCGCCGCCTGTCACTGAGCCATCTGTCTATGACTTAAAGGCAGGGGCATGCTGTCTGCAGTGAACAGAGAAAAATGGAAATTTATATTAGAACCGTTTCTCTTTGTCCTTTGTTCATGATGTAAAACCACCTGGCATTATTCACTGGGGCTCAGGCATTTAGCAGGTAACCTATCCAGCAACTGTAAGATGTGTCCCAGAATTGGGGTATATTTTGACATCTGGACAGTGGCCAATCTGCCTCCTGCCCCAGGTACTTTTCTAAGGAAGTCCTTTTTTTAAAAAATTATAAACTTTATCTTCTAGAGCAGTTTTAGGTTTACACAATAATTGGCCAGAAAATGTGGAGTTTCCCTTCAATCCTCCCTATTATTAAGCCCTTGCACTGGCGAGGTACATTTGTTACAGGTGATGAACCAATATTAGCACGTTATTATTAACTGAAGTCCATAGCTGGCATTAGGGTTCCTTCTTTGTGTTGTACAGTTCCGTGGGTTTTGCCAAATGCATAATGTCAGGTATTCACCATTAGAGGATCATACAGAATCGCTTCACTGCCCTAAAGTCTTGTGTTCCACCAGTTCATCCTCCCACTCCAACTCCCGGCAACTACTGGTCATTTTTACTGTCTCTATAGTTTTTCATTTTCCAGAATGTCATAGAGTTGGCATCATACACTAGGTAGCCTTTCCAGACTGTTTCTTTCCTTTAGCAATATGTGTGTATCAGCTTTTAATTACCTTGAGTATATCTTTCATTTCAGATGAGTTCATCCTCTGTTCTTCTAATTCTTCCTCCTTCAGTTGTGATATTTTACGCTCACTGGTCACATCACTAATGTCCATCATCAGTTAAAAAACAACTAATCACGAAAACATGTAAATAAGTTGCCAGAGTGAGATTTTAAAATGCACTTAGTCGCTCTGCTTATATAAATAGAGATAAATAAGAGAGGCAGATAAAACAGAGCGTGATGATGGGGGAAGAGAGACATGGGCATACCTTTTTGCCTGTCTGAGCCTTGGTCTCTTCATCACTAGAATGAGGATATTATCACTGTGTCCCAAATTCCCCATGAGGATTAACCCTTCCATGTGGTATATGTAGAAGGCACTCAGTGACAGAGGAGGAAACAGACAAGAAATAGAAGAGAAACAGGAAGAAAAGGCTGAAGAAAGATACAGGAGTAGGAGAAGGGGGCAGATTTCGCCATGTCCCAAAGTAGAGGTTGTTTCTGAGGACAAGGTTCCATCATCAGGGTATTAAATTTTATTAAAGGGTGTGAAATAGAAAAAATGTTTACCTTTCAGAAAGTCCCCATGGCTGCTGGAACCCAGATGATTTTTCCGAGTCATTTCCCAAAGTCAACAGAACAGGCATGATATTTAAGACCTATTTCTCTTCCCTAATAATTCTAAAAATAAATATAAAGGGCAAGAATTTGCCTACCCATTGTGGAATAAAAGTGATGATAAAATATAATATTTTAGTTATTTCAACTGAAAACACCTCTTTTTCTGATTTTCCGTCAGTCCCATCTTTAGAGATTACGTTTCAAAGTGATGCCATTAGTCTTCTTAAATATTGTTGAATATTTGAGATCAATGTGGATGAACTCTTTTGACCTTGCCTTCTTCTCATCACACATTACTAGTAATCCTGGGAATAAGAAGTTGTATAAACACAGGAGGTATCAAAAGACCAATAATCGGTGGACATTCTGTACAACTAGATAATGTATTTTCCAGGGGAAGTGTTGCTTCCTTACCTTGACAAAACTGATTCCATCCATCCTGGCCATAAGTTTTCCCAGTGGCGATAGTTCTTGGGAATCTTACCTGAGGAGAAATATGGGAAGTGTTGTGGTATAGTGGGCTGTCATCCTTGACTTCCCAGAGTTGCCAGAACTCCGCATACTCCAGAGGAAGCGTTGTGTTTACAGCCTCCCCTACTGAGAACAGGCACGGAGCAGAGCAGATCACTCACAAATGGCTGAGAGTGAGTTTTGTACCCATAAGCCCCCAGCCCCTAAGAACTCCTACCCCCGAATCCACAAAGCTCAGCTACGCTCAGGGTGAAGAGTTAGTCTGCCTCTTCCCCCTCCAGCTGGGGATTCTCAGTGACCATCTTCGGGTATGTCCCCTCTCTCAGTGGTGGTGAAACAGTACTCTGTCTGTGATGATCTTCAGAGTCTTCCAGCTCATGTACACTTGTGATTCCGGGAACTCGTCAGGGTGTCCTTTTTTCTCTCAGGTGAACGGCTAAGAAGCTCCACGGTAGCCTTCTCTCTCCCTTCAGGCTCTGCAGGAGCTGATGCAGACGTTCCTTACTTGTGTTCTGGGATTATGCACACACCGAGGTGCGCCTCTAAGACCCCCTTTAGGACCACCTCCTGGTGAAGAGTGTGATCAGCTGATGACTTCCTGCCATTTTTTATTCAAGATCCATCCCAGTTCCTGCTCAGGGCTCCCTCCAGACACTGGTTGAGCAAGTTCCCAATCATTTCTGCCCAAGGCAGGTCAGGTCTCATGGGCCAGCTTGGCCTTGGAGCGCCCCATTGGGCTGCAGAAGCTGTGTCAGTCCTTACCTAGGTGGGATGACACCCTCTGCCCAGTACTGTTCCTGTTCCTTTTCTTTCCAAGCTGTTTCTCCTCCACAAGTCTTTTGGCCCCCTAACTCTGCCTCTGGGTCCACTTCCTGTGTCAGGTATTAGCTACACAATTAATTAAGCAGGTGTTTTACTGGAGAGGGTGAGACCCATGCTGGGGCCCCGCCATCATGATTAAATTAGCGACTAGAAGGCGAGGCCGAATGTTCCTTACCACACACAAGGATTGTATATGGTAACCTTCCAATTAAAGGCTTGTTGGATTCGGTTTTCCAAGAATTCATCTTCGGCTACATTTTTTTTTCTTTATTAACATACTCTTTTCCCCTCCCCCCAAAGCATACGTACATATATGTATACCTCAGCCTGGAGATCTACACTTTAATTGCATAAGTGTGATTGTGCCGGTTAAAAATCCCCAGGTAAATTCAGGTCAACTGCTTGACTGCTGAAACCCTCCTGCCTCTCACAGGATGCAGTAGGCGGCCCCTCTGCTCCTCAGTTTCCCTTTCCTGGCAAGGCAGAGTACCTTGGCCGCTCTTTTGGCAGTCTGTGCTGAGATGTCATTTTCTAAGAAAGGGATTCACTTCTAACGCAGCTGACTGCCTCCTTTATACATTGAAAAGTGTTTTGGCAGCTACGGGCAAACAGAGGTCAGACGTAGGCTGCTCTCCCTTTGAACGCAACTTGCTGAGACGGTGAGGGACCCATCTCCCTTATTTCAGGACACGTGCAGTCTAATGAGTCACATGTGAGCCCTGAGATTTCCATTCACAAAAGGATTGCTTTGGGTGGGCTGCATACTATATGGTGCACTTGGTGCAACCTTTATAAATAAGACACGTCTTCACAGTGACAGGGGGCTATTTTCCCTGTAAAAGCTGTGTTCCCTCCCTGTTCATTAGGAAGCTGTTGGGTGATAGAATGAGAGATCTGGGAGGTTAGCCTCGCCTTGTGCTTTTTGAGGCAAAACTTCTAGGTAGCCAACATTTGCCTCCCCTATGTCATGTCTATTTGCTGTGGTCTAAATGTCCCCCCAAAATTCATATGCTGAAATCCTAATCCCCAAAGGTGATGGTGCTAGTGGGTGGGGCCTTTGGGAAGTGCTTAAGTCCTGAGGTTAGAGCTCTCACGGATAGCATTAGTGCCTGATAAAAATAGGCTCCAGAGAGATCCCTAGCCCCTTCCACCATTTGAGGGCACAGCGAGAAGGCACTGGCTCTGACCCAGGAAGAGGGCTCTCACCCGACCCTGCTGGCACCTTGATCTTGGACTTTCTGCCCCCAGAACTATGAGAATTAAATTTCTGTTGTTTATAGGCTTCCCAGTCTGGAATATATCACTATAGCAGCCCAAAGGGACTAAAACTCTACCAGTCACCTTTCTTAACTTCCTTGCTCCAGTGCCTGTTGTAAGCAAACAAGAACTGTTTACTCACATGTTCCAGCACTGTTTTTTTCTGCTCTTTTTGTATTAATCTCTCTTAATACTTATTCTAAATCTCTGCTACCTTTTCTAGTTTGATATTCTGCTGTTTGGTTCTCCTTTCTCTTGAATCCTTTCACACCTTCTACCACCTAATGACAAGCATCCTCTGGGGTTTAATTTTAGGATAATTATTCTGTTATCAGGAATTTACTCTCATAGTTTCCCAATCCACATAGCATTCACTGATGCTCTGAATTTAAATCCTATCTTGTATAAATGCCTATTTAACTTTATTCAAGATTTCCTACTATCTATTCAAAATTCATGATTAATTTGGGATAGACACAAGTCACTCAGAAATGCAGTGTGAAGTCAGTAATTAAAGCTCTGGTTTCCTTAAGAAGGTAAGCTCCCTTCAGTACCCTGAAGTCTTCAGGGTTTTTGTGGAACCCTGGCCCTCACTCCGCTGTTTCCACTGATATGGAGGAAGAGAATTTTGAGCAATCTCTTGGCCTTTTTTCATCCCCTCACTGCACCCTCGCCATGGGACAGGAATATCTGAATTTAAGTCAAAAAATAGTGAACATGCAGCTCGACTAACATCCTCTTTTTATTTAGGAGATGCCTGGCTATCTCCCAGCCACACTGTAAACTCTGCCCAGGCAGACGCCCCTGGTGGTCCTGAGAACATAGATTGGTTGACAGAGTGTTTAAATCTAGATTTACTACTAACGGTCCCACTTGGCCAACACACTGCAGTCCTGCTGTCCAACATCTGCATCAGCTGATTTATTATTCTTTTTTTAATTGAGATATAATTGGCATATAACATTATATTAGTTTCAGCTGTTCAACAGAATGATTCAATATTTGTATATATTGGGAAATGATTATATTTCTTTTTTTATTGGAGTATAGTTGATTTACAATGTGTTAGTTTCAGGAGCACAGCAAAGTGATTCATATCTATCTATCTATCTATATATATACTCTTTTTCAAATTCTTTTCCATTATAGGTTATTACAAGATATTGAATACAGTTCCCTGCGCTATATCCTTGTTGTTTATTTTGTATACAGTAGTTTGTATCTGCTATTTCCAAACTCCTAATTTATCCCTCCCCCATCCCCACCCCCCCGGTAACCATAAGTTTCTTTTCTATGTCTGTGAGTCTGTTTCTGTTTTGTAAATAAGTTCATTTTTTTAGATTCTACATGTAAGTGATATTATATGATATTTGTCTTTGTCTGACTTACTTCGTTTAGTATGAGAATCTCTAGGTCCATCCATGTTGCTGCAGAAGGCGTGATTTCATTCTTTTTTATGGCTGAGTAATATTCCTTTATATATATGCCACATCTTCTTTATCCATTCATCTGTCCGTCTGTCAGTGGACACTTAGGGTGCTTCCATGTCTTGGCTATTGTAAATAGCGCTACGAACACTGGGGTGTATCTTTCTGAATTAGAGTTTTTGTCTTTTCCAGATATATGCCCAGGAGTGGGATTGCTGGATCCTATGGCAACTCTATTTTTAGATTTTTAAGGAAACTCCATACTGCTCTCATAATTATAATTCTTAATTTTATATTTTAGATGTCTTTCTCATATCTAATTTTATTTGTATTTTATTTCCTCGTTCAACATTTTATTATGAAAAATTTCAAACACAGCAAAGTTAAAAAATATTTTCCAGTAAATACCTATATACCATCAACATTTTACTGAACATGTTTTAACACATAACCATCCATTTCTCCATCTCTCTATCCACTAATTAATCCATCATATTTTTTGAGGTACATAAATGTAATGCCTCAACATAACACTAAACTTTCCCCTAAGTTCTTTTCAGGGTACACACAGTTACAGTTTCTTTTTATTTTGATATAAACTAAACAATCCATGAAACGCACACATTTTAAATACACATATGTTGAGTTTTGACAAATACACACACCGAGGTAACCAAAACCTCTGTCAAGTTGTAGGACATTACCATCAACCCAGAAAGTTATCTTACACCATTTTCCAGTAAATTCTTACCCCCTCGCCTCAAGAGCAACTTCTGATTTTTTACCACCATAGATTAAATGCTTGTTCTGGAACTCTATATAACTGGAATCACACATACAGTATGGACCTTTCTGTAAAAGTTTTTTCACTTAGCATAATGCTTTTGAGATTCACCTATTACTCTTTTATTATAGCTGAAGAGTATTCCATTTTAGGAATACGCCACGGTTTATCCATTCCCCTGCTGATGAATACCTAGGCTGTTTCCAATTCAGGGCTACTAGGATAAATATACTATGACCAATCTTGCGAAAATCTTTTGGTGAACATTCATGTCTTTTGAGTAACTGCATAGGATTACATTTGATGAGTAGGTGTATACTTATGTTTATAAGAAAATGCCAGATCTTTATCCAAACTCGTTGTTACATTTCACTTTCCCACCAAAAATGTATGAAAATTCCAGTTCCCCACGTCCTCAACAACAATTAGTATTATCCATCTTTGTATTTTTAGCAATTCTGTTGACTATGCAGTAGTATTTCATTGAGGTTTAAATTTGAATATGTCTAATGACTCATTGTGTTGAACATTTTTACAGGTTTATGGGCCATTTGTATGTCTTCTTTTGGGAATGTCTGTATGAACTTTGCCCCAAATTTATGGGGTTGCTTGTATTTTTGTTACTAAGTTATAAACGTTTTATAGCCTGGATCCCAGTACTTTGTCAGATATGTTTTGTGAATAGTCTCTCCAATTCTGTGGCTTGCCTATTAATTTTCTTAATGGTGTCTTTGATAAGGATTTTTAAAAAATGAAACCTAACTCTTACTGTTTTATTTTACTTTGATTATATTCTCAATTATTTGTCTCTTTTCTATTTCATTGATGTTTGCTTTTATTATCATTGTTGTAATAATTTTCTTACTTTTGGTTTACTTGTAATTCTCATTTTTGGCCTCCTAAGTTTCAGTATTTGCATAATAATTTGTCTTTTCTTTTGTTTTTTTCCCAGATGAGAGCATATAAAGTCATGCATGTCTCTCTATCCAGCTAGCTGCATCTCACAAATGTTGAAATGTATGTGCACTATTATTCAGTTAGAAATGTTTTCTACTTTTCTTTGTGATTTTTTCCTATGGCTTGTTTATATTGTTTAACTTACAAACATTCTGTTTTCCTAAATATCTTATTATTATGTATTTCTAGTTTAATTCCATCTTGGTAAGAAACTACGTGATTTCAGTTATTCTAACTTAATGAAGCATGTTTTATGGTTCAGTATATGGTCTGTTGTGATGAACTTATCCACACTTGAAAAACAATGTGTATACTGCTGTTGTTGGTGAATGTCTTATAAATACCAAGGGTAAGACAATTGATAGCATCATTCAGATTACCTATTTTTTCTTCTGATATTGTGCATTTGTTCTTTCAACTGCCAAAATAAGGGAGTTAAAATCTCTTATAAAATTGCCTATTTTGCTATAGAATTCTGTCAATTTTTTTCATATTCTTTTGGAGTACTATTACTAGATTCACACATTTTTATGATTATTATATGCTTCTGAAGAATTAAACATTTTTATCATACAAAGTGTCCCTCTTTATCTCTGGACATACTCTTTTTCTTTTAGTCAATTTTATCTGATATTAATATGACCACTTCAGCCTTCTTAGGCTGTTTGCAGGCTACGTCTTTTGCCATCCATTTACTTTTGAACTATCTGTGTTGAAAGTGCATTTTTATAGGCAGCATATAGTTATGACAATTTCTGCCTTTTAACTGTAGTGCTTTGATCATTGCAATTAATGTAATTTTTGACATGGTTGCATATAGGTCTACCATATTATTGTTTTCTGTTTCTCCCTCTATTTCTTGATACACTGTTTTTCTACTGATTTTTTTCTTTTCAAAATATTTGAATATATTTAGAATTCTACATTAAAGCTTGTATTTGCTCTTCAATTATACTCCTTTGCATTAGTTTTTGATGTTTAATCCTTGGTTTTTCAGAGTCTAGTTAGACTTAATATACACCACTTCATGTTAAATGTAGAAAACTTGCAACAGTATACGGCCATGCATACATCCCCATATTCTTTGTGCAAATTTGTCATATGTATTAAAATACATACAATATAATTTCCACATAACAATATTATACATTTTGCTTTTAAAGAGCCATGTGCTTTAAACAGATTAAAGGGAAAATGTAGTCTTCTTTATTTACCCATAATTTTACCATTTTCGCTGGTATTCACTTTTTCTTGACTATCCAAGTATCCATTTGGTATCATTTCCTTTCAGCCCATAAAATTTCCTTTGACATATTTTGTAGTGTTTATCTACTGGAGAAAATTTCACTTAGTTCTATTTGATCTAAAAATGTTTTTATTTCAACTTCATTAATAAAATATATGTTTGCTTAATATAGAATTTCGAGTCAACAGATATGTCCTTTCAGCAATTAAAGATATGTTCTACATTATATCAGTATTGTAGTTTCTATGCAGTCTTGAAGTTCATCTGAAAAGCTGTTCCTCTGTATGTAATATGTCACTTTTCTCTGGTTTCTTTCAAGATATTTTCTTTATAATTAGTTTTTAGCAATTTGACTTGATGTGACTAGACAGTTTTATTTGCCTTTATTTTGCTTGATGTTTACTGAACTCTATAAATCTGTAGATTTATTACTTTCACCAAATATAGGAACATTTTTACCTCTATATTTTAAAATAATGTTTGCACCATTCTCTCTCTTCTCTCCTCCTGGAACTCAAATTATACACATACGTTAAATGTTAATATTATCCCACAGGTCTGTGAGGCTCTGTCAGCATTTCTTTCAATCTTTTTTTCTCTGCCATCTTCAGAGTTGATCACTTCTCTTAACTCAACTCCTGGCTCACTTTATCTTTCCTCTTCTGATTCCATTCTTCTAGTAAGCCTATCCTATAAGGCTGCGATGACTGGAATTTCCAGTTATTTCTTTTTATAATTTTGCTTCTCTACTGGCTTTTTCTCTTATTATTCATTGTAATTGTATTTTTCTTTTAGCTCATTGAGCATAATTTGATAGCTGCTGTAAAACATTTGAATGCTCATTTCAGTATCTGATTATTTTGGAGTTGTGTCTGTTAATTTTCTTTTCCCTTGAAAATGGCTGACATTTTCCTGATTCTTTGTATGTCAAATAATTTTAGATCATATCGAGGCATTGAGTTAGTTCTGTTAAGAGCCTCAAGAGTGTTGATGTTTGTTTTGTTTGTTTTAGCAAGAAATTTGCTTTGTTGAATTCAAAGGCAAATTATGTGGTATTAGTTAACTAGCAGTTTAAATCTGAGTTCCATTCTTTTATCCTGAGCTGGGCTGCTTTGAGTCTTTGCATACGCATGATTAAGAGTTCACCCACAGGGCTTCCCTGCTGGCGCAGTGGTTGGGAGTCCGCCTGCCAACGCAGGGGACGCAGGTTCGTGCCCCGGTCCGGGAAGATCCCACATGCCGTGGAGCGGCTGGGCCCATGAGCCATGGCTCCAAAAAAAAAAAAAAAAAAAAGGAGTTCACCCACAAATTTTACTAGTTTATAAACCAATCTTGAGATGCCCTCTTTCTGGCTTGCTTTGTAGTGATGTCCCTACCTCACTTACCAGTAGCTATTGTTGCCCCAAACTCTATCTTCTGGTTTTTTCAGAAGCTTGTTTAGAAAAGCTTGAATATTGAAGCTTATTTAGAAAAGCTTTTCACTCCACATATCACTGATTGTAGCCTGCTTCCATGCTAACAGTAAAGCTATAAAATGGGAAATGTATCCCATGCTGTTCCCTTGTTTCAAATGTTGACTCTGGAATTTTCCTACTCCTTCTAGTGGCTTTGGGTAGCTTTATTTCATACTTTCTCCAGAGTTTGTGGTTGCTCTGTGGTAGGATCAGTCTGATAAGAACTTAACTTAGCCATATTAAAAACAAACTCCTTGTAGCAACTGATATTTTAATCTCTGTCTTCTTGATTCTTGATATCTCTCCATTTTTGAGTAGCACAAATTGGAACCAGATATTAAAATGTGGCAATAATTGTGGTAAGTAAGACAGAAGGGGTTGAACAGAAACAATTTCAAAAGGAATACAAAGAAGGAATAGATTTGCAATACTATAAAAAAAGACAATCAATTGGATGCAAGGTAATATATTAAATTAATAACAATTTAGTTCTTAAACTGAGTGCTAACTTCATGGATATTCATCTTATTATTATTCTTTAAAAATATTCCTTTAAAAAGAAGATACATACTTTAAGAAAAAGAGGAATACTTAAAATTAAATACATTGGATATAGCATCGAATTCCAAATTGTCTCATATTACATTATATCCTGTATATTACAAAATCCCTTAATGTTACCATAACTTATTTTGTAAATAGCATCTCAAATTCCATTAAAAATGTCCTCATACTTTAAAAAAAATCCTGAAAGTACAAAGAGAAAGAAAAAGTTTCAAAAAGTTCTATTATGTAGCATGTTTAATTTCTCATAAAGGAGGAAATAATAACAGATACTTAATTTCTGGATACAAATATATTAGTAAGGAACAGAACAAAGAGACCTAACTAAGGGAGCCTTCTCAGACACAGTGAAACAGCTTGTGCCACAAAAAATTTCCTGTTTTTCCTCTAGGGAACTCAGATGCTGACCATATATGTTTTTCCAGACTAAAAATAAATATTAGGCTTATGCTTCAACTGAATATTAGTCCAGCCTGTCCTGATGGAAGTCCAACTGCAGATCTAAGAGTTAGTGAACCTGAGGGAAGTGTTTCACCCATTTCTCCTGCTTCCTTGTGAATTCATTTTTAGTAGGGAGTGTATTTGTCATATTTAAGGAATTATAAATAAGAATGAAAAGTAAAAACCAAATGAACCAGATGGAAACACATCAAATTCAGAACAGAGAAGTTGGTGGATGGGTAGCAGATGCACAAAAAACTTCCATCAATAATGTTTCTTTTTTAAGCTGGATAGTGTGTTGAAGGGTATGCACTGCATCACTGTATATCTCTTGCACATCTAAAATATTTTATAAACGATTTAAACTTTCATATTATTTAAACAAGAAACTCAAAACTCTGTCAAGAAATGATTCACTCTGTCAAGATTTATTATGCACCTGCTGTGGTCAAGTCTCTGCAATAGACATTTCTTTTCTGTGGGAAATGAAGAGATACAAGATCAGAACTTGAACACTAAAGAGGAATAGACTTAAGTACTTAAATAACTCTGACACGTGTCCTGTGTCTTATGTGCCTGGAAAGCAATGTAAACACAGAGCCATAGATATTCAACAGGATGTGGTTTTTCTGGTGAGAAAGGGCTGCATGGAGCAGTTGTCAATTCACTTGGGATTTGGTGATGAGAACATTTTGCATGGAAATGGATGAGTGTGGGAATGATTCCAAAATAGGTTCAAGATAGCATTTGCTTTTACGAGGGGGTGTTTTTGTCAGAATAGTTGTAAGGGCACACTGAGCAAGACTGTAGCTTGGAATACCTCTGGAAAACATCATTTTATATTGTAAAAGGTAAGATATATGGCATGAGATGAGCTAGGCTCTCCTCCTAACTATGTCACTTATTAGAGGTGTGACATTAGGCAAGTTACTTAATCTTTGCAAAGCACACTTGTTAATTAGGAACAATGGAAACATCACCCTCAATCCTCTTTTAAAAAAAAATGACGTATGAACTCTGACATCGTAAGTTGAGATAAATGTTAATTTTATCTGTAAACAGTAGAAAAGAGGACTGGAAAAGTAGATTTGGACATTTGGTGAATTGGCCATGTGGAGATAGATTTTACAGATTTTTATGATGGATTGAAAATGTTTTACAGATTTTTATGATGGATTGAAAGTGGAAGGGAAAAATTACAGATGAATGAATGGTATTAAACCAGATTAATTGAGAGGTTAATAAACCGTGGCAAGAATGATATGGAGGAAAGGAAAGGACTGGTCTGAAGGTCATGGTGAGCGGGAGGTATCAACAGGATACACAGCAGAGTTGTGCAGGGGGCCTTGGGATGTGTAAGGAAAAGGTCAGGACTATAGAAAGTATCTCTCTCCTTTCATCAACCCCCCTTTCTCCATAGAACTTCAGGGGCTGAGAGATACAAGCCTAAAACCAAAATGGCCATGATTGTTGAAACTACAGAACTGGTGTCAAGGGTAGAGTGAAAAGAGATTTAAGAAGAGAATACCTAAGTCACAACATGAGGAATGTTCCAGAAGGAGGGATGAAAACTAAAGAAGAAAAAAGTGAAAGAGTAAAGAATAAAATTGGAACTGTGCTGGGGGCATGGAAGACAAAAGTGGGGAGGGAGGAATGTGAGGGGACAAAGAAGGTGTTAGAAATTGTGCAAAACATGACAGATTAATGCTAAAGATGAAGGAGTTAGGAAAAGGCATTAAACTGGGTGATCTCCACGGATTGACTTCAGTTTGGTAATATCAGCAGAATAATTCAGATTGCAAGATCCTACAGTGAAAGCAAGCATCTGAGGAAGGGTGTTTCAATCATTATTTCAAGAAGTTTCGTGGTAAGGTGAAGGTCAGGGTAGCAGTGTTAATGGAAGAGGAGAGAAGCACATTCGGAAAATATCAAATAATCCAGAGTTTATTGTATTCTCTTATCCTAGCAGCATGGAGCACAGCACGGAAAATGCTTGTACAAGGAGAAATATGGTGAATTTGATGCTCAAAGGCTGGTGTCAGTGAGCCTGTTAGTTATTTTATCAGTCATCTCTTCTCAGACCCATGAATCTCTGGACCTGCATGTTTTTCACAAGGACACGTTTTCGATCGTCTTGAACAAATTCAAAACAAGCAGCATTGATGCAGTCTTCTGGTGACACTCTATTGTTTTTCCATCTCATGTCTTGTCAGGCTGTGTCAGCATTTATCCCAAGGTGCAAGAAACCTTGTCAGCCACTTTTGCTGTGAGGAGGGAAACCAGCATCTCAGGAGAACTGATCTATGGAAAATGAAGTAACAGACATATTTGAAAGATGTTGGATCCAGTTACTTTTGCTTTTGGTGCCCAGAGGAAAGATTTTAAAGTTGATGTCAACGTGATTAAGATTTCCCTGGTAGTGAGTTTAGCAAAAAAATCAACAAACCTTGGCTTAAAGGAAATGTGAGCACTAGTGTCCAACTGGCATATCCAGCTCAGAATTTTGAGGTTATCAGGGGTTATCCAGGTGGGCCTTATATGCAATCGTATGTGTTATTGTAGGAGAGAGGCAGGGTGAGATTTAACCACACGCAGAGGAGATTGTAATGTGAAGAAGGACCAGAGAGAGATTTGAAGATGCTGACCTTGAAGTGATACAGCCACAAGCCAAGTAGTGCTGTCAGCCACCAGAAGCTGGAAGAACCAGGAAACTGATTCTCCTCTAGAGCTGCTGGAAGGGAGCATACCCCTGCTGAGACCTGGGTTTTGGACATCTGACCTCCAGAAGTTAGAAATAAATTTTGTTGTCTTAAGTCACCAAGTTTGTGATCAGCCCTGGGAAACATACACTGAGTAACTTATTGGGAGTCCCACATAACTAACAGAGCCAGAGCTGGGTCCCAGGCCTTTCTGATTCCAAAGTGTAGTCCCTGCTTGAGTACAGTTTAGTATTTCCAAGGTTAATGGAGAAGAAGGATAGTATGAATGGACCACTGAAGGACAAAAGGTAACTGGTTCATCATTCATTCAACCACTATTGTGCATCTATTACCCCACTTCTTTTCTTTAGAAAGCCATGTGTTAAATGTACCCCTTTCCTTCCTATCCTTCACCCTATTTCTTTCTACTTTGGAGTGATCTTCAAGAAAATGTAAGGAAAGTTTCACATATAAACTTAACTCTCTGCCCACTTTCTCACGTAGTGCAGTTTTAAAAAAAAAATAGGTGATGAATTTCAATTTATCCCTACCTTTTCAGACATCTGGCAGACACAGTTTTAGTAAAAATGGATTCAGCTGGAGTAGGCTCACCTTTAACATTTTTGCTGAGCATACATCACAAAAAGACCTCTGATCAAAGTAGGCTAATCCCTAAAATTTAAAGCAAGTTTTAAGTAATTGCTTATCTTTCAGAGCTAACCATTTCCCAAATTATGTTTGTGGCAATCAGTCAAACAGTCTTAGATCACAGTCATTAGAAATCTGTCTGAAACATATTAAAAGGTGATAGGCCCAGGGAGGGAAAAAGGTTTGAAAATCTCTGAAATTAGAATAAATCACCTATCAGTAACATTACCACACAGCGTGGCATGCATTGCAAACTGAAGCACATTCATCACATTTATTAGGTTGGAATATATAGTTGTTTGAATAAGGTCTGACACCCTTCCACCAGCTTTTCTTTTATTCTGTCAATTGTTCATTCATTCAACAAACAGCTGTTACAAACTTGCCACCAGATTGAGGACAGGAGTTTTATCAGGATAGAGGATCAGGGAGAGTTACACAGGGGGCTTCAATTCTATTGTTAATGTAGGCATGGAATATTATTATTATTATGTTAACCATCAATAGATATAAATCATTCCACAATAAAGTAGTAACAGGCAATGTGAGGTGCTGTCGTTGAAGCAGGTGGCAGGGAATGGAACCTGCCATGGAGTCTCCATTCACACACTGTAGCCCCTGGAGGAGGGGGTTTTACGGTCACATGACTACACCATATTTATATTTTCTTTTTTCTACCATTTTCTTTTTCTTTTATTGGGGTATAGTTGTTTTACAATGTTGTGTTAGTTTCTACTATACAACAAAGTGGAGTTCCCTGTGCTATACAGCATGTTCTTAATAGTTATCTATTTTATACATATTAGTGTATATATGTCGATCCCAATCTCCCAATATTTTCATTCTGCTTTAGCACCCTTTGTCCTCACTGTCTTAACATTTTTTTTTTCCCTAAAGGCATAATCTGTAAGAATCTTGGTCATCTTTTCACAATCTCTCTGTCATCCTTCAATCCTCAGATGGCACGTCACATGACTAGCCATGCTCACAGGTACAGAGGCTGTCAGCTACCTGGGTAATAAACATATATCCCACTGGATTTTGGGTGGACACCGACCTAAATTAGGCCAATTAATGGCTATTTGGAATTAGAGCTGAGATCTAGTCCAGTCAGTCCAGTATGGACTCTTCAAAGGGAGTAGATGAGCCTCACAAACTACTGGGTGACCATGTACTGCCTGCCCTATACAGAGGGGGCAACACAAGTCTGTCTGCTCATCCAGGAGGCAGAGATAAGACACAGAGGTGTAGCAATGACAGTTTTACAGACAGTTCCTGGCCCTAGTTCCCATGCCACCAGTTGACATTCCTGAGTTCCAAGAGATAACCTTGCTTCCTTTTAATGAGTTCCCATCTCATAGTCAGCCAACTAGCTGGTTTCTGTTACTTGCACATCTTGACTAAGATTCCCAGGATACATTTACCCAAATGCTAAAATATGTAATGTTTATAGCACTATTCCTTCTGTGAACCTTCTCTTCACACAATTTCACATTCCTTCTGTGAGAAAAACTGTTTCAGTTTTCAAATAGTGACTCATATATATATTTTGAAGAACTTGCCTTTGAAGTACGAGGACTACCTGTTCTGCTTTTACTATTATTTCTGCTTCCTTTTTAAACAAGTACATATACTTTTTTTTTTTTTTTTACTTCATAAAATGTCATAAGAGACAGAGCTGATAATGTTTATGCCTAATCTGGTAGCACAATTTGGATTGAATCAGACTCTCTCTGACTCAAAAGGTATTTTCTAAAAGTAAAAACAGTAGTTAAAATGTTTTAAAAAGGGAAAAAAAGAAGAAAACTCAAATTCATTATGATTCTAGAAGGATCACTCCAACTTTTCCTCTAGTTCCATGACTATAAAGCTTTCAAAATAAAAGATGTTCAGCCTGGAGATCTTTTTAACTGCTAATTTCTTCACAGATTGACCAAGAGTTCCCAGCAGGATGGAGCTCCTGGGTGAGTAATTTCCAGCTAGGTAATTTAGCTAAGGGACTGCATTCTTTTCATGCTTCCCAGGTTCTCTGGTTCTCCATCTTCAAAGGCTCTTGTTTTCAACTCCTTGAAGTCTTTCATTCCAGCAACATTCCTGCCTTGTAGCCAGGAGGCTGGTGAAATCGTGTCACTTCTCCTGGCATGATCTGCCAAGGTTCCACATGGCCACAAGCTGAGCACAGAGATGTGAATTCATTAGAAATGTTTATTATGTTTTATGATTTTAATTCATTTCCTGCTCCTGTAAAGTTACCAAGCTATTTGCTGGAATATGGAAGTATACAGGAGTCTTCCAGTGATGAAGTAATTAATATTTCTAGTAAAAAAATTCTCAAAGTTTTCCAGTTACTCACTCAACAAAAAGGAACATTCACATTGGACGCAGAGAACTCTCAGCTCTGGCTGACAGTATTTGAGCAAAATGCAGGGTTTCTGAAAGAGATTTCAAAGGACTCAGGAGTAAAAGACCCCTTGAATAAAATTCCTTTTATGAAAACTAAAAATCAAAACAAAACAAAAGGCTATTGATTTCTTTTACTTAGTGAGATGTACAGATATATGGATATCTATGTGCATATATATATATATTTTTTAACACCCCACTACTTCAGCTCTAGCACTGTCCAAGCAGTGATACAATTTAAAGATCATTCCAGATCTTCCTTTCAACCCCCTTCCTTTTATTATAAAATGTGTTAGTTTTTTATAGATATGTATAGAGAAGCAAAGAAAATAATTTATAATTTCACTTCACAAGCACCTTTATTACTAGTAACAGTAAAAGGAGAATATGTATGGGGTTAGAAAAATGCAAACATTTAACAGAAAAGTGCAAAATAAAAATTAGAAACCCCCATCCATTTCCATTCTTGCATCCCCAGAGTAACACTAGAAGTAATTTTTTATCATTAAAGAGAAAATAGTTAACACGTGTGAGTAGACTGACAAAAGAGAACATTTTTTAAAAAAAGCAAATAACCCTTTAAAAATTTAATATATCTGTGACATCTTTCCGTATTACAAATTACGAACTCTTTTATTATTCCTTGAAAACGTGTATTAATACCTGTTTAACCTAGTCACCACTAAGGTTTCTCTCTCTTCTCCCACCCCTACCTTGAAGTCTCTTGTCAGTTCCCACATTTTTTTTTTTTTGAGCATCTTCAACTTGGTCGCAAATTCCAGGAGAAAGAGTTTAGTATTTGCACATTGAATGTGATGTTAGCTGAAGGTAGATACGCTTCATTTGAATGAGGAAGTTTCCTTTTATTCTTAGTTTGCTGGTTTTTAATATGAGTCTATTGAGACTCATATGGTGTGTTCCTTTATCCTGCTAATGTAGTGACCTATATTTATCAATTTTTGCATACTAGCCTCATCTTGCAAAGATTCCTGACAGAAACCATATTGATCATGATCTATTATCCCTTATAAAGAGTATTGGATTTGATTTATTACAATTTTGTTTAGGATTTTTGCCTATGTTCATGAGAAATTTTAGCCTGCAATGTTTCTTGCAATGTTCTTGTCAGTTTTACTATCCAGGCCATGCAAACCTCAAAAATGAACTGGGCAGTTTTATATCCAATTCTATTTTCTGGTAGAGTTTACGTAACATTTGTGTTATTTCTTCTTTAAATGTTTGAAAAATTTACCAGTGAAGCTATTCATATCAGGAACTGTGTTTGTGAAAAAAATTTGTTAATTTTCCATTCAAAGTATTTAATAGTATAGGAATATTCATATTTATTATTTCTTCTCATTCAATTCCTTTGTTTTTCAAAGGATTTGTCCATTTCTTCTACATCATAAAATTTATTTGTATACAGTTGTAGATAATCGTGGTAGATTGAATTATGGCCCCAATATTTCTTCTGCCTCTGTGCATTCACTTGTGTTTTGTTTTTTTTAATTTTTAAATTTTTTTTATTTTTTATACAACACATTCTTATTAGTTATCTATTTTATACATATTAGTGTATATATGTCAATCCCAATCTCCCAGTTCATCCCACCACCCCTCCACCCCGCCACCTTCCCCCTGTGCACTCACTTGTCATGGCCTCCTGGCTGAGCACAGCCCAGTCAGCTGAAATCCATTAAACCCCACAGACGTATGAGAAACAAGAAAGTATTATAGTTTTAAGACACTGAGATTTCGGATGAATTACTTTACAGTAGTCAACCAATAAAATAAAGTCCTGTAATTAGTTTTGCAAATGTATATGAAATGGATAATTTATCTTTTTCTTGATCAGTCTTGCTAGAGGTTTAACAAGTTTATTGATCTTAAAAAACATTTTATTTTCTATTGTGTGCCTGCTTTCTATTTCTTAGATCTTTTGCTCTTATTGTTTTCCTTGTACTTTCTATGGGTTTAACTTGATGCTTTTCTTAATTGAAATATTGCTTCTATTCAACCTTCCAGAGTAGAACTCTTATTACATGCATGTCAAACTTTTTTCTTGGGTCCTAAATGCCTCTTATATTATTTTTCCTTCATGCATAAATGTGTATTCTTTCTGAAGACATGTCTTCCAGTTCACTCGCCCTTTGCACTGCTGTTTATGAAATATCATTACAGCCATCTAATAAATTGTTAGTTTCAGTCTTATATTTATCCATTCTCAAATTTCCATTTGACAATTTTGATGGATTCTGAGTCTCTACTGGAATTGCCCAAATTTTCTCTATCTTCTTGACATACCCCTAATTATTTTAAATATTCTGCCTAAAAATTCCAGTATATGAATTATCTATAGATCTGTTTCTATTTACTTATATTCTCCTTTATTTCCATTTTCTTGTTCTGTATTTTGGTATATTTCATATTTTTGATTAGATGCTAGACATGTGAGTAAAAATTATAGTGATTCCTTCAAAAATGCTTTGTTTTCTGAGAGAGGTAAGTAGAGGTCTAGTGGATCACCTTGATCCTGTGGAAGTTTGTTTTGGGTTTTGGTAGGCACGGGCTATTTCAATATTGACCTTTTTTTCCTAGAGCATAGTCCTTCTGAGGTCTCAAGAGAAAACTTGAGGTGTTTACCAAACCCACGGTGGTGGGTAGAATAATACCCCCTCAAATATATCCATGCTCTTAATTTCCAGAAACTGTGAATACATTAGGTTGTATTGAAATGATAATTAAGTTTGCAGATGGAATTAAGTTTGACAATCAGCTGACCTTGGTATCCTGAACTATCTGTGTGAATTCAATGAAACGACAAGAATTGCCATTAGTGGAAGAGAGAGGCAGAAGAAAGAGATGGAAGCAGGAGGAAGACTTGAGCAGCCATTGATGGCTCTGAAGATGGAAGGGCGTCATGGGCCAAGGAATACAGATAGCCTCTGGAAACTGGAAAAGACAAGAAGATGGATCCTCCCCTGGAGCATCTGGGAAGAAATGCTGCCCTTCTGACTATTTGGTTTTAGCTCACTGAGACCCATTTTAGACCTCTGGCTTCTGGAACTGTAAGATAATAACATTGTATTGTTTTAAGTTTGTGGTCAATTATTACAGTAGCAATAGGAAACTAATGCCCATTGCTAAGGACTAAACCCTTTCCTCCCAAAATTATATGTTGAAGCCCTAACCCCAGTGTGATGGTATTTGGAGATAATGCCTTTGGGAGGTAATTAGATTTAGGTGAAGTCATGAAGGTGGGGCCCTTATAAGTAGAGACACCAGAGAGCTTGCTTCCTCTCCCTCTGTCCTCTGTGAGGACACAGTGAGAAGGCAGCTGTCTGCAGACCTGTAGGAGAAGCCTCACCATAAAGCTGATCATGCTGGCACCCTGACCATGGATTTCCATCCTCCAGAACTGTGAGAAAACAAATTCCTTGTTTAAGCCATCCAGCTGGTGGTACTTTGCTATGGCAGCCTGAGCAGACCAGGAAATGAATAAAGTTAGATGGACTCAATTTCTCATTCCTCAGCATCAGGAAGATGTTGAAATCTCTGCTCACACTCTAGCCTTCCAAATTCCATTCTGCAGGGGTTTTCTTGGAATCTTACCATGTACACACATATATATATACACATCTTAGGAGTCTGCTTTTAGCTTATCAGCATCCCCCACCAGAGTGGTACATTTGTTACAATTGATGAACCTACATTGGCACGTTTTATCATCTGAAGTCCATATTTTTCAATAATGTTTACTCTTGATGTTGTACATTCTATGGGTTTAGACAAAATACATAACGGCATGTATCCCCCATTATAGTATCATGCAGAGTTTGATAGAGTTCACTGCCCTAAAAATCCTCTGTTCTCCACTTATCCATACCCTCTCCCACAACCTCTGGCGACCACTGATCTTTTTATACTCTCCACAGTTTTGCCTTTTCTAGAATGTCATATAGTTGGGAATCATACAGTATTTAGCCTTTTCAAATTGGCTTGTTTCACTTAATAATATGAATTTAAGTTTCCTACATAGGTTTTCATGGTTTGAAATTAGTACTGTATAATATTCCATTGTCTGGATGTACCCTCCTTGGGTTCAATAGAATGAATAGAATGTTTGCTATAATGGCTCATAGAACTCAGGGAAATAATTACATACCGATTTATTATATAACAGAGGATGTGATACATAAGGTGAGGTCTAGATGTATCCTGAGCATAGGAGCTTCTGTCCCTATGAAGCTGCTGTTTGCCACCCTCCTGGCACATGAATCTGTTCACTAAGCCAGAAGTTCTACAATCCCTGTAGTTAAGAGATCTTTGTGTAGGCTTCATTATGTAGGCATGATCAATCATTAACTCAATCTCCAGCCCTTTTCCCCCTCCCTGGAGGGTGGGGGAGGGGTGCGGCTGAAAGTTCCAAGCTTCTAATCATGGCTTGGTCTTTCTTGGGACCGACCTCTATCCTGAAGTTATCCAGGAGCTTACCAAGAGATGTTCCCATCACACAGAAAATTCCAAGGGGTTTAAGAGACCAAATAGTAGAATAAAAGATGCTCCTGGGCTTCCCTGGTGGCGCAGTGGTTGAGAGTCCGCCTGCTGATGCAGGGGACACGGGTTCGTGCCCCGGTCGGGGAAGAAGTACTGTTGTTCTTTTAAGAGGCACAGAGAATGCAAGCTATTTAGAAACGTAGGAAAAATAATTTCATATGGTATTTAATACATTCATTTGATAAATTCATTTATATTACCCTTTGGGTGATATGATATAGAAGAACTAAAAATTCTAATATCACAATATTTTTTCTTTGTCTATAAAAAACCTTTAAAATGGGAAAGGAGAGTTAAATTGTTTTAACCCCAAATAAGTAGTATTTTAAGGCATAATCTCTCATTTCTGATCAAGCCGAATTTTTACTGTGGCCAAGTATCTCTAATTCCATCTTGTGGATATGAAGTATTTTATAGTTTTTAATAACATGCCAGTAAATTTTATTTTTAAATGAACACAGATTTTTGCCTAACACTTCTGAGTAGTATTTCAATTGGGAATTAAAATAATATTAAATTTAATTCGATATTAAATATTCAGCAAAGCATCAACAGTCTGAGTATACATCATGTAGCAACTGTGTCAAAAATAAGAACATAAAAATAAAGCATAATGTTGAGACAAGCTGCCCCAGGATCAGACATGGATTTTCCTTCACTACTTAGAAGCTTCTTGGTCTAGTCACTTCACATCTTGGTGACTCTATAAATTCACTCTTAAATGTTGAATACAACAATATGTATATCAGAGGATTGATATGAGGATTAAATGAATTAATGTATAGAAATCATGGTGACTATGTGAGTTGAGTGAAGCCTAAATAAATGTCAGCCATCATTATTAACATTATTGTTCTGAGCATTGACAGGTCATTACCTTTAACTATCACTTTCTCATTTCTAATTTTCATAGTCTTGTCTTTTTGAAATATAGTTGTTGGGTCAGCTTTTTATCCCCCTAAGGCTTTTAAAAATTTTTTAGATTTATCAACAAGTTATAGAGAGATACTATGCCGAAGGGTCAACACATTTCAGCTTCTCTAACACTCACAGGGCAACGGGTTTTGAAATTACATTGCTATAACAACATGGAAACCTTAATTTTTTCTACCCAGAGAGAGGTACATATGGAGAAGGAATTCATCTTAGGACATCCAGTAAAGGGATGTCCCTCCAGCATTCTGCAAGGCAGTTCTCAAGACATGTTCTCCTAAGTATCTGCAGATGATCATTCTCTTCCTTCCACAACCCCCTCTCTTCTATAAACGGAGAAATTTAGCGAGTTACCAGTACCACAGACGACCTAGGTTTTTCACCATCTCATGGCTACCCACACAATTTTCGGGATCAGAGGAACCTCTTAGGCTTCAATTCCACCAACCAAGACAGGACTCAGGGAGGGCCCTGCTCACACAGGGTAAGTTGAGTGGGAATGTGTGCCTAGTCTTTGAAATGTGTTTCTCATAAAAATATCACACGCGAGGCTCTGTTTACTAAATTGCACTGTCAACGTTACACTCCATGCACAACACCAGGTTTATAGTTGTTTCAGACTAACCTGAGGACCCAGTCAGTATTTATCACATCATTTCTAAGGAGAAATGAGTTCTTCTGCCAGAGAAGCACCTAAAAAATTAACTGCTTGAAAACACAATCTCTTCTTACATCAGGGTCTCTTTTGTCTTCAATCCCATATTCCAAAATCAGATATTTAGAAGTATCTGCACCTGTGCCACTCTGCAGTCCAAACTTTGCTTTTCTAGAAATCTGATATAAAACTGTAAATATATCATGAAGAATCATTATTAGTTTCCCTGTAAAATTATAAGGAAAAAGTAAAGAGAGAGATGCTTGTATCTACTGCAGAAACTTCGCTTTCCTCCTCACGTCTACTCATTGATGACTACGGTACATTTCTCCATGCATTAAAAACATTATATATGCAAACATGCTGAGAATCCTACCTGTTCAAGCTCTGGCACCTTACTATTGCTTCTCTTTCAAGTAAAAGTTTAATTTATCTTTTAAATCTGACAACAGAATTGTCTTTATGAAGGTGTGATCTGAGCAGGGCCCTGTGCTCAGAAGGACCTCATGTTTGGTTTAAAGCTTTGCTTTTGTGGTCTTGAAATTCTCAATTTTATCTTTGAACTTGTCTTTCGTTAAGTGAATTATGATAAGACAATGGAGCGCACATGTGGTAGAGGATAAACACTGTGTATGTGTCCGGGGATTCTGGATGTCCCATTCCAGTATAGCACTTGCAAGGTGCCAAGAGCACAGAATTCCAGTGGACCCAAAATGTGTGGGAGCTCAGTGTGAGTCAAAGAAAGTACAAAGTAAGTGTGGTATGTCTGTAACTGAGTAGGCAGAAACACTGACAGCTGGGAGACACCAAGCTTTTGGTTCAGACAAGAACTTGTTTTGAATCCATAAAGAAGGCAGTGCATTCTAAGAAACACAAGTGGCCACGGAATCCTAATATGTTCATTTTTTCTCATGTTACTTCCCTATATTAGCTAACCACCTATAGATGAAGCAACCCACAGTCCCTTTTCCTCTAGGTCCTTCCTTACTCACCACTAAACCAAAGGTAGAGAATTTTGGTAGAATGTGTGCTTGTCAAGAATTGCTATAAAAACAGCTGAGTTAATTTTGAGCTGCATTCTCACCATTCTGATAAGAATGCAATACATATGCATGTACATGCTATGGAATAAGGATTGTGTCATTTTGACGATTCCACATACCAGTTAAATGCTCTAAAAATATGCAAAGAAAGCTGGCCTTGCACAGTATAAAGATGAACTAAAAAATTCATACTAATAATTTAAATTTTTAATTTTTCTTTACTTTGAATTACTTTAACTAGCAAACAAAGCACTGTGACAAGTCAAGAGAGAAATCACAGAAGGGAAATCTTTATGACACTTTTTCCTGTTTGGGAACAAGGGGCCCCCTACATTTTTATTTTGCGCTGGACCTCACAAGCAGGGTAGTCAGTTCTGACTAATAATGTATGTTTCAAACAGAATTATAATGGCTGTCTCTACTTCATTGCCTCCAGAAAATTAATAATATAAAAGTTGTGAATGTAGCTTCAATTACACATAAATAACCATTAATTGTTATTCATGAAAAACCTGAAATTTGGCTTTTTTCATTGTATTGATTTGGTCTTTTTAACCTCCGTAGTGCATTTGTTTGATTCCTTCACCCCCACACCCTCTGGTATGTGATTTCAAAGCACATTACAATATTCATCAAAAAATGCTACATTTTATTTTCTTTGTTCTTGTTATTGGGAGAGGAAATGCTGTGGGATCCAGGAGGGAATTAAACTACAGATCGCTGTCTTCTTCCCAGAGACCATCCATACCTGCTTTCCAGAAAGTGCCCAGCAGGCGGGATGCTGTTTTAATACCAGAGCAGAAGGCAGACAGCACACACCTAGCATCAACCATTGTGCATCAGTGATGCATTTGTGTGGATGTGCAATTTCTTTGTTCCAGATTCCAAGCATTCCATTAAATAAAAAGGTTTATCCCTTCCCCCTGCCTATTTCTTCTGGCCTGGGGTGATCCCAAACCAAATCCTTTAGAATTCTTGAATCTGCAGACTTCAGTCTGCAGATACTTACTGCCAACCCATAACTCTACGTTCTCCTACACCCCCATGTCTCTAAATGCCAAACCTGGTCCTCTGACTCAGCGACTCAACCTGGCTTGAAACCTCTCCAGCTTTGTCCTGAGACCTGTCTGAGGTCAGCTTTGCCCTTAGAACTGGAGGAAATCATTTAACGCTACAGGCCAATACTTATCCCAGGAGTAAATTTAGGTACCACTTGTCTCTAAGGTGAACCACAGGGAGGGCAATGATGTACTGAACCAGGTGAGGGTGAAAGTAAGGCAGAGCAAGAAGGAAGATGGAAGCGATTAAGGGCGTCTTTTAATAATTTGCTCCATGTCATTCAGTCACTCAAGTATAATATTTATTGGGTGACTACAATGTTGTAAATTCTAGGAACATCATGGTGAGGAGATGAAAAACAGAAATGTCTTTGTGGGATGTACAGTTTAATTCTACCAGACATTCAAATTGAAGACACAATACATTGTGTCTTTGTTTTCAAACCTGTATTTCTATTCCATACATGTGGGAAAGAGTGAACCTAAAAAATAAAACCAAACCCAAACAAAACAAAACAAAAAGTCATAGAACTGAGACATAAAGCTGATTATGTGAATTTCTCCTTGGAGGACCTCGCTTGAAAAGGAGAGATTTAAGTACCAATTTTAAGAAGAGATTTGCTTCATGTTTCCATTTGGGGGAATAGTTGAAAAAGGCTAATGGTAAGCTTTCAGTGGCATTTAAAAGAACCATGACAGCATCCTTAAAAAAACCAAAGAAACAAAAAACAGAAAGCACCTCTCATCACAGTCATTAATTATTATTTTGGCTTCTCAGGATCCAAGCTCCTTGTGGAGTCCCTCATTATGCAAGTTTTGGTGGAATCAATGTGAGTATTTTCAGTGCCTTTGAAGGACGCCTTTGTGTACAGAAAAGATTATTCAGAAGACAGTCTTTCGAAAAAGAATTAATATTTAATTATTAAAAATCCAAATCCCCAACACTAACCCATCTTTAAATTTTAACTTCAAATTATGAATCTTATTATTTCACTTATTAATCAATGAGTTTTTGGCTAACAGTTTTTAAAGGAACCTGTGGTAACTCTTTGGTCTTATTTATAAATTTGATTCATCATGTTCGTTGAAACAATTTTAACTAAATTTATAAATTTAGCATTGCTGATTTTCTTTTTAGGCACTACTTTTTTTTTTTTTTTTTTTTTTTTTCGGCATGCAGGCCTCTCACTGCTGTGGCCTCTCGCGTTGCGGACCACAGGCTCCGGACGCGCAGGTTCAGCGGCCATGGCTCACGGGCCCAGCCGCTCCGCGGCATGTGGGATCTTCCCGGACCGGGACACGAACCCGTGTCCCCTGCATCGGCAGGCGGACTCTCAACCACTGCGCCACCAGGGAAGCCCCCTAGGCACTACTTTTTGACAGAGAGAAAAATCAAATACTATGGTAAATTTTACAGTCTAATGAATTGAACATAAATATTAAAGTAACTTCTCAGACAAATTGGTTCAGAGCCTGGGTCTAAGTTTTGCTGCAAGGGAAAGGCTTTCTAAGAAATTCAAAGATTGCCACTTAGTACAGGCATTTTGTAGTAGGAAGAAATGATTAGAGAATCATTTTAGACTGGATTTTTAAGATTCTTGTTAAGGAGACAGCAAGACTGGATAAACAGTGATTAAGGTCCTAAGGCATTTCACCAGGCTGAAGTCAGCTGAGCTGTTCTTAGAAGAGGTTCTTGAGCTAATTAATGTCTATCAGAAAATTGTTCAAGCATTTAACCATGTAGGTTAATAATTATCTCCCAGAAGGGGCTCTTGATCACATCACACCACAAAGTTCTGCCTCATCCCAGGATTTGGAATAATTCTCTTTCTCAAGATAGTGATTCTTAAATGAACATGCATGCTTCAATGTCAGAGTAAATTTCCACTGAAAATTTCAACAAAATAAATTAACTAGTTAAACAAGCTTTAATTTGAATTACTCTATCACAGCATATTATCTTTGATACAAATATTTAACATGTTGAATTGCACAGAATCCATCTTAACACAGAAGGGCTAATACTATCCATTTGATTCCCCTAAATGTTTCCTTAGAAGATTAGATCTTCCCAGGGTTGAAATGTACTTATGTGCTAGAGAGGCACTAAGCCTGCTGACTTGGGTTAGTTACTGACCAGAGATCTCAGCTGAGTTTGAGGTGTGGGGCCTTTACATGAACAGGCTCCCCCCACACACACATAATAGTAATACTTGCTGAGTGCTTTTTTATAGTCACTATGTCCAAATCTTTGAGAGGTTTGCTCTCCTCATCCACATGGTCCATGTCCCCAAATTTAAAACTTAGAATTACCTAATTCTTCCATCTACCAGTAAAGGTCTGAAAGCTCCACTAAGACTATGGCTAACTTTGTTAAATGGAGCTACATTTCTTTGGCTCTTATATATTGAACGATTTTCTAATAGAGTCTTTTCATGGTCCAACCTGGAGGTATCTGGCAGCACCACAGGAGAGGCCATGGTGCTGGAGGCACAAAGGGGGTGGTGATCATGCAGGCCATGATCTTGTCCTGTATGCAGTGGTGATGGCTGTGGCATCCACACCAATGCACTCCTATGGCATGGCTTTGCAATAGTTCCTGCCAACTAGCTTTCTTTGATTCCTGATCATTTTTCAAGTCTGATTCTCCATCTCAGTAGTTCCTAATAGACTTCCAATATATTAAGTTTATGCTTGCTTGCAGTCAAGAACTCTGATATGTACAATTTTACTTGAAGTAGAGAAGCTTAATGAAACCTTAGTTGATAACATTTGGGTTTAGTGTTTAGTGACACAATAACAATTTGTACCTGGGTATTTCTTTAAGACACATTCTAACTAAAGGGCCACTTTAAAACATTTCATTTTTTTAATTTATTTTTATTGGGGTATAGTTGTTTTACAATGTTGTGTTAGTTTCTACTGTACAGTGAAGTGGAGTTCCCTGTGCTATACAGCAGGCTCTTATTAGTTATCGATTTTATAAACATTAGCGTATATATGTCAATCCCAATCTCCCAGTTCATCCCACCTCCCCCTCCTTCACTGCTTTCCCCCCTTGGTGTCCGTAAGTTTCTTCTCTACATCCATGCTTTATCTGCTTTTAGTATAAAGCATTTTATACTAGTTAATCTGTTGCTTTGATAAAAATTAATATAAATGTGTATAAAACCTAGAATATGCAAAGCAAATTATTGAAGGTAATTATCTTTGTGTAATGGAATTAGAGATGGCTTCTTTTCTTGTGTGTATTTTCCAATTTCCTAAGATAAATATTTACTACCTAGGTAGTTTTTAATATTTTAAAGTTGTAGAAAATAGTGTTTGTCAGTTGAAAAATATTGCTTTTGCTATTGCTATTGTTATTGCTTTTTAAATAAATGCTTATAAGTGTCAACTGTTGAGGACAGTACCCAAATGATAGACACAATACCTAGGAGAATTTAATTGGCATCTCTAGGGCAACCATGGAAATTCAAATATATTTAACTTAAGGAACCATGACAAAATCTCATGACTCTTTCGTAAAACTGTGCAATAATAAGTTGCCTTGTTCCATTATTTCAGGTTATGTCAAATCTATTCTGTGTTTTTAGACAATGATAATCTTGTTTCTTAATTATATGTGTGTACTTACAAAAACTATCAGAAATAGCACAGTATAAGAAAAGTAATACTTATTTTAACCTGTATTTCATTGCTCAACCAACCCTTAAGCTTCTGGTTCATCATTATTACCTGAGTATAGTATTCTTGGAAATTTAATTTGAGAAATGAACGTTAGACAGGAAAATAGACATATGTAAGGACATCGATAAACCAAGTGTGAGTGATAACACTGTAAAATATTTCAGGAAAACAAGACTACTAAAAGGGCACTTAAGGCTATAAATTTATCTCTAATCCCTGCTTTAGCTGCATTCCATATACTTTATTATGTCAAATATTCATTAGCATTTAGTTCAAAACCTTTTCTAATTTCAATTACAATTTCCTATTTAACTTATGGATTATATAGACTTCAGGCAGCTGAATAAATTGGAAAGCATAACATCAACAGAAAAACCAGCTGTCATTTTTTTCCCCAAATAACTGTGAGCTTAAGAAAATTTTAACTGATAGTCCAAGAGGATTTAACTTGGCATCTCAAAAAGTAATTCATTAGTTTTCTGGAACAATAAAAGAAGCAAAAATAGCCAACAATTCTCCACTTTTCCATAACTGTCAATTTTACACATCTGTTTTAAAATAAGAGCATCTGGGTGTTACTTCCCCAGCATTGGAGTTATCTGGACACCTGTGTTCTGCTTCGAGCTCTGGACTGGCTGACTTTGTGACCCGGGACAAGCCACTTCCTCACTCTTGGTCTCTGCTTCCTCTTCTAGAAGGTCCCCAAGTTTCCATTGTCACCTGGAGCATACGTCTTACAGTGTAGTGTTGTAGGATTTCCTGACAATAGGTGACATGCAAGTTCAGGTTAAGTGATGTGGAGACAAGGAGAATTATCCAAGTCCTTGTAGCTTTCCTTGCACCCAACGGAGCAGCCTGTCCAAATGACCCCCCACCCCCATGGAGGCTTCCCCACTCCCATGAGGAGCCCGTGTTTTAGGGAAAATCAGCTGAGGCTTATTGGGCAGGGAGTCATGGCAGCAATGGATCTGGTAGTTGGTAGGGTGTGAGAATCTTTAGTTAAGACACTTCCCTCAGAAGCCGAGGGCCTGGGCATAGACCCAGTCCTGGGTGTGGCCAGCCCATAGCTGATCCTGTTTGCCTTCTGGCCAGAAATATCAATAATTTCAGCAGGGCTGGAGATTACAGACTGCAAAGCAAGGAATTTTCACATTTGATATTTTAAGCATTTGTAACATGAAAGTGACCATAACCAATTAGAGTAAAAGGTCAGTTTTGTAATTCCTTTTCTGAATACAGAAATGAGTAATGCTTTTTTTAAATAAACATTTTATTTTAGTAGAGTTTTAGATTTACAGAAAAAAAATTGGCAGATAGTACAGAGTTCCTATGCACCCCACACACAGTTTCCCCTACTATTAGCATCTCACATTAGTGTGGTACATTTGTCACAATTATTGAACCAATATGGATATACAGTTGACTCTTGAACAACATGGTTTGAACTCTGCAGGTCTGCTTATACATAATTTTTATTTTTTGCGGTACGCGGGCCTCTCACTGCCATGGCCTCTCCCGCTGCAGAGCACAGGCTCCGGACGCACAGGCTCAGTGGCCATGGCCCACGGGCCCAGCTGCTCTGCGACATATGGGATCCTCCCGGAAAAGGGCACGAACCCATATCCCCTGCACCGGCAGGCGGACTCTCAACCACTGCGCCACCAGGGAAGCTCTACATAAAGTTTTTTCAATAAATATAGTACCTGTATTTTCATTTTATAGATCTTTAAATTAAGTGTGTGGAAAAGTTTGTGTTTGATTAGTGATCACAAACGTGGAATCTGAAAAACTAGGGTTTGAGTCCTGCTTTTACCCAAACTGTTTCAGCTTCCTGCCCTTGGGTTAGTCATTTATCAATTCCTTTCTTTTTGAGACAGAGATAGCAGTACGTGGCGTTTTCACTGTACGGGAGTCAGCATCCCTAACCCTTGCTTCGTTCAAGGGTCATCTATATTCTTATTAACTCAAGTCCATACTTTTTCAGGTTCCCTTAGTTTTGATTCGTTTCATTTTTATGTTTTATATTTTGTGTGTATTTTTCCACTTTATGTTTCACCAGGACGGCACATTACACTTAGTTGTCACGGCCCCTTAGAGCCTCAGTTGATTAGGCTTTAAGGTGAAGTTGAAAATATCCTTGCTTGGAAACAGGCATCCTTGAGGTCCCCTCCAGCTCCAGAAGCTGTGATTTTATCTAAAAGCAATTTGTGGGAACACGGTTCTCTGAGAGCAGCCTCAGCCTGACGATGACGGTGCATGTGTAATTCTCAAGGTGGCTTTGGGCCACAGATGAAAATGATGCTCCAACAGCACCCCAAGTCTTGAAGATCTTAGGAGATGTTAGGGGCATGCAAGCCAGACACACAACTTGGAAACAGTTGACACAAAGAAAACAAGGATGACCTTCTCTCATGACACTTTGTTTTGCATGTTCTACCTTCATTCAATGCTGCAGAGAACTTTTATCACGTTGAAATTAGGCAGCTGGGGAAGGCAGTCATGTTGACACAGATGAACCTAACATCTGAATGTACTCTTTTTAAAGTATATGTTTTTATTATCATTGCTGGCTATCTGAAATATTTGGAATGAGAACCGTCTCCAGTCAAACGTTGCTGGTATTACACATTGCGTAATACGCTGAAAAGACTGTGCTTGCATCTGTATGAAAGGGTGCATTTGTGCTGTTTCCTCTTGGTGGTCTGTAGGTAGAGAAGATGCTGATGGTGAAAAAACATTCAAAGGGTTATGGGTCCCTACGAGGATTTGTTCTACAAAATAGGCACAGATCAAAAGAATATCAGTGTAACTTTGCAAAACTGCAGTCTATATTCTGGTATCCTTGAATTAGAAAGCATGAGTGAATGTAAAATGGCATGTATGTCAGACTGCCTCTGATTCATAACATATGCTTTTCAGGATAAGAATTTGTGTCTAATATCTATAGACACACACAAATATGTATGTGTACCTGTGTGTCTGTCTATAGGTACAGTTTTGTTTGTTGTTTGTTCTCGTGACTATTTTTTGAACACTCAGCTGTGCCCAGCACTGTGCTAAATGTATGATATGAGTTATCTTTCTTAAGCTTTCCCACAGCCCTGAGGGGTGGTTATCACTCCCTCTCACTGATGTCAGTATATTGCTTATTATCTCAGATCTAGACTAGATGGAGACTAGATCAAAGCCTAAAGCCAGTTAAATGACCACCTGGGCTTTTATCAAATCGGTGACATAATGCTTCTAGAACGGGGGTTCTTACACTGGGTATATGTCCTGAGTTTACACAAGACTCTCCAAGGTCGGCACAGGCACAGATAGGTGTATGGAATCAGTGTCTTAATCCTTGACTCTTCCTTATGAAGTCTTTCCTGAAACTGATGTGCCCAAGGAAGCATAGCCTGTTGAGGCATCTTGCAGGTTCTCCTTTTCCATCCTCACCCCCATCACAACCATGTTTATCCACGCCTGCTATAAAGGTACACTTCCATCCATCTCAGATCTCCTGGATCTGAGCTGTCAGCTATTTTCTTTTCTTTAGTGTTTACACTGATGTTTGTCTATGGTTTTACCAGATACTGTTTTGTTCTTTCTAACTTTGTTGGACAATTTTTCCTGACAGAGAATGAATAGGATCGATACTTCTAGGAAGCGTTTAAAGCATTTGCCTCTTATAATCACTATGCTTCCATTTTTCTTGCTCTTTTCCTTTTCCACACTGAAAACAGAAAAGAAAAAAAAAATTCATGCTGCATGAGATTTGGATCCCAACCAATCTGGTGACCATTTCCTGCCCCCAAATCAGGAGAGCCGTCTTGGGGACATGTCACCCCCTTCCTAACTGGTTAGTCCATCCTGGAACACAGTGGTTCCACATTAGAAACTATAAGAATTTTAAAAACTTTTTAGCAACTCCTAGAAGACATATGTTGGTTTTTAATTTTCTGCTATAGGACCAATCATTCTTAAAAGGGATAAATACTTTTTAAAAAATATTTTAGAACATAATCAAAATAAACAGAAATCAAAATCAACAAAATACCTTATGTGTATTCTAGGATTCATTCAGTGCTTCCCTTACATTCTTTGTGCTGTGTACTGCTAACATCGGGACTGTACCCACCCCCAGCCTAAGCAGACCCCCTTTTTTAAAAGAACAATCAATTACAGTACACTTTCAATCTTTCAGGCTCCTATCTCACTCTGGCTCAATCAAAAATAATATGTTAGAAAGGTAATTAATATTTGGAATTGGAGTTGAAGGGATCAAAATAAGTACAGAGACTACCGACAACCTGACACAAGTTAACTGGGTCAGCACAAGAAGCGAAAATTAAGTAACTTGACCACAATAAAAATAAAATAAAAGCAAAATGTGTTTCATTTCACAGGCATTAAAAATCCATGCTTCTGATACAAAGCCATCTTAACAGAAAGCAAAATTGAGAAAATCACAAGACTAGGTGTTCATCATACAAACATTTTCATTTCAGTTTTACGTCATAGTCTTTAGAAAATGAACGGCTTTCCACCAGGATGAAAAGTGTTTGCAGAAATAGACACCATGTCTCTTTCTTGGCATTATGAATGACGGTGAAACCTGACGGTGCACTGAAGCCTAATTATTCTCTGGAAACCATGGTTGGAAGCAGCTGGAATTGGTGCCAAAGTGAGCATTAGAAACCCTGCAGGTGTCTCTCCAAATGGAACCTTCATTTTCCAAGCAATTAATGCTGATTCAAGCCAATAGGACGATAACAAGGGGCCGCACCTAGAGAAGCTTGCTGCCTCATACAACTGCTTCTGCTAGAGCAGTTCAGACACAAATCCTGAACAAGACAGCTCCTGGCGAGCGCAAGCAGCATAGAGGAGCCATAATCCTGCTCTCTGTGAGAGTCTGGGGGTCAAACAGTGGCACTTATTTATTCTGATAATTAACTCCTGGTTCCCAGGAAAGACCAGGACCCTCTACCGCTGCAGCCTCTCTTCAGGCATAACTCACACATACACACATTCATGATGATCATGATAATAACAATAATAATAATAGATATTACTGAAAACCACTAAAAGAAAAATAAGAGCAAACAGCAGCCCATTGACAGCCGACATCAGGTGTCGTATGACTAGAAGAATGAGATTATACCGTATAGATCACATCTCAATTTAACTCATTTTCTGATTTGAGAACCTAACACCCACATAAGGTAGGGTTTCTATTTCTGGTGGAATCTTAACAACAGCAACAAAAATCTATGACTCATTCATCAACAAGTATTTATCAACCCCCTAATTTGCATCTGATTACTATGCAGTTCTGGAAGACAACATAACAGTGATCAAAACAGACCTGCCTCGTGGTGTTTACAATAGTGGGAGTGAGAGACAGTCTCCGGTTACACAAGTCGATGCATGGTATGTGTATGCTGATAAAACCTAATAATGTTTGGTATGTCCATGGTGTTGTGTGCTACGGCTAAAAAGGAGTTGTGTAGGAGCCAAGGAGTGCTGGTGTGGAGGTCGGGGATGGGATTGCTCAAATGTCCCCCTTGGACAAGTGGACCCTTGAACACAAATCTAAGGGAAGTAAAGGAATAACTGCTCCCATAACTGGGGACAGAGCTGTCCAGGCAAAGGGTGTGGCGAGGCTGGGGGCCTGGAGGCATGATGGCCAGACTGTCTGAATAGTAACTATGTGGAAGCAGAGAGAACAGGGGTGAGCGCAGATGTGGGAGAAGGAGTCAAGGAGTAGAAGGTGATAGGAATTGCGAGGAAGATAGATAACCTAACCTTGTAAAGACCTCAGCTTTTCATGCGGTGAGGTAGAAGCCAGCCATGGCAGGTCTATGAGCACAGGCATGGCAGGATCCAGCACCTCATGCCCCAAGCATTAAGACCATGGAAGCATTACAACATGGAGACCCCCGATGCAAATAGGAACGAAGTACTGACCCCTAGAGGTAGATCCAAGTTTTGTTTGAGTTGAATCTCCTAATTTCTGAATGCGTGGGATTTCTATAAGATAAAAGGATATGCAGTTAGTAATAAAAATTAGGTATAAAAGTGATTTTGTTAGAACAAAAAAAGAAATCATATCAAATTCCAAAAAAATTATTTTAAATAACACTAAAGAGTTTCGAAAACATTGCCTTCTTAATTAAGTGCCTGATACACCTCTGTTACTCTTTTTGGGAGGCGAGCAGGAGCGAGAGGGTAATATTTTTGACTGAGTACTTTTCATCACCTCTTTATATGACAACTTAGGAACATTTTGTTCTGTGGAGAGAATTAAAAGATAAACTAGTCACTTCTCTATTTTATGAATTGAATAGTGTCCTCCAAAAAAGATTATGTTGAATTCCTAACACCCAGTATTTCGAAATGGGATCTGATTTGGAAATAGGATTGTTGCAGATATAATTAGTTAAATTAAGATGAGGTAATACTGGAATAGGGTGGACCCTTAAGCCAGTATGAAGGGTATCCAAGCGAAGACACAAAAACACAGGGATAAGACCATGTGAAGGGGGAGACAGAGACTGGAGTGATACTGCTCCAAACCGAGGAACATTTGGGGCTACCAGATATTAGAAGAGTCCAGAGAGAATCTTGCCCCAGAGGCTTCAGAGGGAGCATGACCCTGCCAACACCGTGATTTCGGACTTCTGGAATTTCTCCAAAGATGTGAGACAATAAGTTTTTATTGTTTTAAGTCACCCAGTTTGTGGTACTTTGTTATGGCAGCCCATGGGAATTTATTTATCTAATATGATTAATCAAAATTTGTTTTTCTATTACAGAGATTTTAGGAAACATACTTTTTAGCTTTGCAACTCATTAATGGTAACATGATGAAAATGTTTATTATTGTGTTGAATTTGAGAAAACCTCTAACAACTCTCCCTCATATTTACCTGTTAGAGATGATTTCATGTGATTTCTGTGTGTATGTATGCATATACATGTATTTTTTAAACACACTGCATTATTGGAAAGTTTTGACATGAAAAACTTCTGTTTTGACCATGTATCACTGAGAAATCCTTCGTTTAAAATTCTGCATGTCTGATGACCGAAGGATTTTACGCAGATTAACTATAGGCTCTGTGGACTTCAAGTCTTGTTTCCTTTCCTTTTTTTAAAATTTATCATAGTGCCAGGGACATGATTTACATTCACATTGCGGTACCACCTTTGGTCAGGCATGTTCGTAACGAGATACTTGGTAAGTTGGTGCAGTGGGTGGTGGAAAAATTCCTGAGAGCCATTTCTGCTCTCGGAATAGCTTCAATACTTTGCCTCTACCCAGGAAATAGTCGACTGAGAGCCATAATAAACACAGAGCGCCAAACTCAAACTATAGGTACCTCAACGTAATTTGCCCTTAACTAGATCCCAAAAATGTCTTTGGACATTAGAGTACTTCTAACCAGTAGGTGGAATATGAAAGAGGATAAATTAAAGCGGAAAGAGGCAGTAGTCTTGACCAATCGGAAGTCAATATCTTACATGAACAACTTGTACAAAACCATATGAACCATATTTTGTTATAGTTCTGTCCAGGGCCTTGGAAGGTCCCTTGTGCAAGTGAGAGCTGGTGTATCTTGTGTCTCATTAGCTTAGTGGTAAATCTGCTTTTGTGTCTCCTACTTGCTGTTAGGGACCTGCCGAGTGTGATGGTTAATTTTGTGAGTCAACTTGACTGGGCAAAGGGATGTCCAGATAGCTGGTAAAATTATTTCTGGGTTTATCTGTGAGGGTGTTTCTGCAAGAGATTAGCATTTGAATCAATGACTTAGTAAAGAAGATCATCTTCCCCAGTGCAGGTAGGCATCATCCAATCTGATGAGGTCCTGAAAAGAGCACAAAGGTGGAGAAAGGTTAAATTCTTTTTTTTTTTTTTTTTAAGATTTTTTTGATGTGGACCATTTTTAAAGTCTTTATTGAATTTGTTACAATATTGCTTCTTCTTCTTTTTTTTATTGCTTCTGTTTTATGTTTTAGTTTTTTGGCTGCGAGGCATGTGGGATCTTAGCTCCCCGACCAGGGATCGAACCCAGACCTCCTGCATTGGAAGGGGAAGTCTTAACCACTGGACCTCCAGGGAAGTCCCAAGGTTAAATTCTTGCTTTTCTTCTGAGCTGAGACATCCATCTTCTCCTGCCCTTGGGCATCAGAGCTCCTTGTTCTCAGGCCTTTGGACTATGGGACTTACACCAATTTCCCCCATACCCCAGTTCCCAGGCCTTTAGTCTCAGACTGGGAGTTACACCATCAGTTGGGACTTGGACTGCCTTATAGTATCAGCATTCCGAATTCTCCAGGTTGCATGGCATAACTCAGCTTCCATAATGATGTAGGTCAATTCCCATAATAAATCTCTTCTTAAATATCTCTACATATGCTATTGGTTCTGTTTCTCTAGAGAACCCTGATCAATACACTCCGTCTTGTAGATTTGCCTTGTCTTTCAATTTGGCACAATGTTTCTCAAAACACAGTGTGTGTAAGAGTCACTGTCCAGGGTTATATCTATGAGACACGTATTTTGTAAATAATGTAAGGGATGTTTTCAGGTAATCATCAGAAGATAACCCCCATTTCATGTAGGTGAGACTCCACAGCTAGTCCCTTCTAAAACCAGATATTTCTACAATTAAGCAGTAGAATATGAACTCTAAAGAAAATGATATTAGATCAACAAATTTAAAAATAAGACTCAGAAAAGGGGAAATCCTCACTTACCGATATTACAAGAAGGCAACTGACCTTTGCCTACCTTTGTCTTTTAAGTGATAAAACCTTGTAAGAGGGAACACTTTTTCAAGTCCTTTTACTGGATAAATAAAGGCTGGATATTCAACATTAAGGATCAGATTATTCATTGAAAAAGTTACATTTTTATGATATGCGAAAGTAACTGTCTCTATTTAGTATTTATAACACTATAATACTATAAGAAATGTTTTAGTCTAAAATGTCTTTTGTTAAATGAGGAATTAAACAATGTAAGTAGTTCACCCAAGGTCACATAGTGAGGTTCTTTTTTTAATATCTGCTAATGGTAACAAACAAACAAATAATTTCAGAAATTATATAGTTCCCAGCAATTACCAAATGCATCCTTGATCAGTGAGAAAACTCATTTTCTGCAGCTCAAATTCAGCCACAATGCCTGTGGGACCTGTAATTATAGTGACTCATCCTTGAAAAAGCTATTGTGAGTAGTCACTGTTCCTACAATAGTGCATTGGTTTTTGCTTATTAAATTCCCCCAAAGTTAAATCAACTTAGAGATGATGATTTTGGTGCAGAAATTATTACATCAGGGAAGTCCATAGATAAAGTGTTTCAGCACAATGGGTTTTACGTTTTTCTCGACGTTTTTTCTCTTAAGATTTTTCTCCTGCTCTTCCTCCAACCTCGTTGTTTACTTACACGGCCTTTCTGTTCAGTTGAAATCATGGGCTTCATTATTTCTATTGTGACTTTACCGAGGATAAAATACAATACAGTTACTGGATTCTTAAAAGACCATAGAAACAAATCTGATTCAAACTCTTAGTTTTAGAGATTAGGCCACTAAAACAACAGAAATGTTTTCCTCAGAATCACATTTAAGAGGACCTCCTTGGTGGCGCAGTGGTTAAGAATCTGCCTGCCAAAGCAGGAAACATGGGTTCAATCCCTGGTCTGGGAAGATCCCACATGCTGCGGAGTAGCTAAGCCCATGCACCACAACTACTGAGCCTGTGCTCTAGAGCCTGCGAGCCACAACTACTGAAGCTTGCAAGCCATAACTACTGAGCTTGTGCTCTAGAGCCCGCGTGCCACAACTATGGAAGCCCACGCACATAGAGCCCGCGTTCTGCAACAAAGAGAAGCCACCACGATAAGAAGTCCGCGCACCTCAACGAAGAGTAGCCCCCGCTCGCTGCAACTAGAGAAAACCCACGCACAGCAACAAAAGCCCAATACAGCCAAAAATAAAATAAATAAAAAATAAATTTATAAAAAAAATTTAAAAAAGAATCACGTTTAGGGAATATGGACTAGAACTTAAATCACCTGATATTTATCCTGAATCTCTCCCATGTGTTACGTTGCTCTTCAGTGTCAGACAGATAGGTCAGCCTTCCTAAAGCTTTGGTTTCATGCTGTTGTCCTTATTTCCTCCAGGATAAAATTTGGACTTCTAAGCCTGGCATTCAAGACTCACCCCAATTTGGTTGAAGTTATTGCAGTAAGCTAATCATATGCACCATTAGTCCTCGGCCTAGTACACTCCTGAAGTCAGTTTGATCTTTTCCTGTTCACAGAACACACCCTGCTGTCTGTGCTAGGTAACAAAATAGGTCAGAAAGGTCTATAAGACTGATGAGAATGCCACATAAGCAAGACGTTAAGGCAAAGAATTTTACTATTACATCAGTTAACAGGGAGGAGTAAGTTCATAAAATCGAAAAATCAATGGGCTCTGACTCAGAGAGCCCTTATAGTGCCGTAAAACAGAAAATTGAGAGGTAGAAGAAAATATTATTTAAACGGGCTGGCATCAAGATGTCATCAGTTATAAAAGCCAAGTGGCCCCAGGATGGAGATAAATTCTAAAGGAGGGTGTCAAGATCAACCTTCAAAGTTCTGAATAGAAAGTGGAAACGTGCACGAAGTTAACTCTTCATAAAGATGTGTAGATCTGCATTCAAGTCATCAGATAGAACTGAATGAGATGGGTAAGAACATGAATTCTAGAAAGGGAGACAAGGATAAAGACCCAGGTCCAGGCTCTGATAACAAAGTGCCACTTGTTGACAACAAGACTATGGCAGTTGAAACAGAGACAGTGACACTTTTCACTCTGGTCTTCTCAGTCCTACGTAATCAAAATCGGCAAGTATTTCCTGATGGGCAAAGAAAGACAATAATTTTTTCCCCAATACTTCTGGGTAGCCAGGGGTCACAGCAGAAGTTTGAAGCAAACAAATCTAAACGCACACGTACTCACATTTAAAGACAGCTGTGCACCAACCATTTCCCCTTCTCCCTCTCTATCCAAGCTCTACCTTCTTTTGTTGTTTGAGGTGAGGGGATACATGTACACTATTATTTTGTGCACATGTTCATCCTGCTGGTTTCATCATTGATATCTGCATTGTTTTAACATCATTCACATAGTTCCTTCAGAGAGGAGATTCAAAAGGAAAACTAAAACCTATAAAGAGCAAGACCCAAGTTCAGTTTATTTAAGTGTGCTGGTATTTGGTTTCAAAAAGAAAGTAGAGCTCTTCCAAGTTTATTGGTATTGAAAAGTATATAATTTGGGGAGATTTCCATCACCCCTGTATGTATACTCAACACAGTCACAGAGAAATGAGGTAAAGCCAGAAACTTAAAAGCAGGGCTCTACATATAGACTGCTTTAAAAAAAATTATTGCTAACGGTCAGAAGAACACAAAAGAGCAGGAAGAGAAGAACAAGAGACATTTATGAGAAATATTCATAAAATAGACAGAGTACCAATAAAAAGTATTACCTCTAGTTTAAAGGAAACCATAAGTAAAACCTCATGCTAAGACATGGCTACCTAAACTGTCTTTTATTTTTTCAGTACGCAGCCCTCTCACTGTTGTGGCCTCTCCCGTTGCGGAGCATAGGCTCCGGACGCGCAGGCTCAGCGGCCATGGCTCACGGGCCCAGCCGCTCCGCGGCATGTGGGATCTTCACGGACTGGGGCACGAACCCCTGTCCCCTGCATCGGCACTGCGCCACCAGGGAAGCCCCTAAACTGTCTTTTGAAATGGAAAAAAAAAATGGGGAGGTATTAATTAGATCTCAGTAGTATTTGTTGGAAAAAGCATCATAAATTTTTCATATCAACAGTGCATTATATTTATTGTATAAAAACCATGGCTCTATTCTGTTCAATACACAGAGATGCTTATATTTTAAATATTAAAAAGTAACTGAGATACTTAGGGTAATGAGTAAACCCCCAATTTCTTAGGTATCACTATGATGTTAATTTTTCGTTTTCTGCTAAGAGTTAGAATTTTAAAAAGCAGCCAGTTCCCTCAGAGTTATAAAACCACATTCATCTGTAAGGTGAGACTTCCCTTGTTTGTCTTTGCACAGGAGTTGTATCCCACTGACTCGCAGCATTATTCATGCTGCCTCCAGCCAGCACTACAGAAGGATGGCCTTTTGCCCTCAGGCCAAGCTCAACTCAGGCAAAATTAGTATGTACAAGATGAGCACATCAATTTGGGGCAAGAGGCCTAATAGAATATGAAAGGAAGGCACATGCTGAGTTACCTGCTTCAAACTGTCTGGACTCCTGTCTTTCCAAGGGTATTTGGCAGACATGTGGAAGTATTAACCGAACTAAGATTTACTGTCTCGTCTCTCCTCGCTGTCTGCTGTACACTTCTTCCACGAGGCAAATCTGTTTTCTGCCTTCAGTCTGTCTGATAACCAAAAGAGAAGGGAAGAAGCAAGAAGAGAGCCAAAAGCTCTACACAGGTTTTTAATCAAAGGGAAATAGCCGTTCCTGGTTGGATCCAAATACAGAAATTTTTAAGAGAAAAAGAAAAATAACTGTTATCTTTACAATCTCTCTCGCTAGACTTTATTTGTAGTCCTTTGAAGAGACTCTATTTCCTTATTTGCCAAACTGGCCTATTTTAAGGGCTCCTTCTTGAGTCCCTAAAAGAACAGAATGTCCTGTTCATTTACATACAGTAAACAGATGTTTCCTCCAAACAGCACGAAGTTGGGAAATAATTCTGAAACTCAATCCATTCACTGAAGCTTTGAAAAACCTGGCTAACAAGAATCCCCAAAGGATGAACTGCCAGTTGTTTATATGAGCAGATTATGTTATAAAAACATGTTTATGAAAGACCATTCATCTTTTGTCTCCCGCATACTGAGCTTCAGTTTAACTACAATTTCAGAGACAAGCGTTATGGGCTTCTATTATTTATCTATTTGTGTTGCGATAAAACTGGGATTCATAAACAGACTGGCAGTATACATGTCAAACTTACTTTACTGTCTTGGTTCAGTTCTACTTCAGAAGTTGAAAATAAAATCTTAAAAGAGAAATATTGTCTTCCAGAAGTCATTGTCTAATCTTCATTCATCTGGCAGAGATCATTTCCTCTCTGTGTCTCTCATTCTGTAAATTAGGAAGAAGAAAAAGAATTCTTCCAACTGTTCTGGGATTGTTGTTTTCATTCCCATCAATTATCTTGGCCAGTCAGCCATGTGAGTATTCTCTAAATCCCAGATGGAACAATAGTTTGTACCTTGATGTTGAACATTAACAGATCCTAAAGTAGTAAGCAACAATGGATATAAAACATAGAGTAGATGGAATAATTGCTCAGGTCTCTGTAGGTTTTGTTTTGTTTTTAACAACTTAGCAAACTAAGTTGTGCAAAGTCTAGCAAACCTAGAAGTGCAAACTAATTGTAAAACGGAGCAAGCTTCCTGAAACTACCTTCCCCACCCCATATCTGACCCCATATCAGAGGAAGAAGACAAATCCTGGAATAATCCTAAAATGAGATCCCTAGCCGAAGTACGTTTTGGACTTTCAGGTGGTTTCCCAAGATGGTCTCAATTCTAGAAATTTCCTGATACTTAGTTGTTTCACCAAGTGGCAGGTTAGTACTTGCTTTATCGGTGAGGCAGCATTGAAGATTAAAAATGTAGAATAAAAAACCCAATCTTGGACACAGCCAAAAAGTAAATAACCTGTAAATAACCCTAGTGCCAACATTGCTTGAGATCTATGAGAAGACATCACTTGACTTTCCCCAAGCTACAGAAGAAAGGCTAGAATACTCTGAGGTGAAAAGTCTATAGTCACATTGCTTTTATTAAAATGAGATTACTTTGCAGGCATTTATTAAGCACCTACTATGTTTCTAATACTATTTTAGATGCTGGGAATATAGTCACAATCAAAACACAAATTCTTTACTTTCTAGCTGGGGGGAGACAAACAATAAACAATAAAATATAAGATACGTTAAATGGTAATAAGTGCTCAGGAAGAAAAAGTACATCAAGGAAGTGGTATATAAAATGTCAGTGGGTAACACTTGAGACAGGGTGGATTGGGAGGCTTCCCTGAATGGGGGATTTTGAGTACAGCCTGAGTCCTTCCCAACATGAAAGGGCTCTGTGGATATTAACACAAGAGTGCTCCATACAGAGGAAAGTAGATGGAGAGGAAAGGCCCTGGAATGCTCAAGCGACAGTAAGATGGTGCGGTGGTCGCGAAAACACCATGGCTGGATTTCCTGCTGTGGTGGCAATAGTTGGCTACAGCCCCAGCTTTCGTTCCCCCTGGATTCCCACCATGTTCACACTGAAGCCTCGCTTCCCGTAGGCTGCTCCCAGCCAATGACTGACCACAGTGAGGGCAGGAGTGCAGGCCCCGACCTGTGGGATGGGGAGTCCTTTCATTATACTTTGAGGACTTTGAGTACTTGTGAGGATTCCCCATCAGCCTGGCCAAAACTTTCCTAGACTGACTCAGAGTCTGACACTATTCTAACCCAATTCTCTTTCCTCTCCTGTATCAGACCTGCAGACCCGGTGTGAAAACTCTGCCTACTTACTCCTTCTTCCTCCCCTTAATTCTCAGGCATTTTGAGAACTGCAGAATTCTCTGCAGACCCATATCAACACTGTCCAAACTCCTGCACAAAGAGACTTGACTAAACCCTAGCATGACTTCTAGCAGCATAAGGTGTGTCTCTAGGATAACCCTAGCTCCCTACTAAAATGCCTGCCTGAGAAAACTCAACACTGCCAGGAACATTTACTATTTGTTCTAGCCAACAGCTGATGATAGGTCCAGATCACCCTTACTTAGATTTACTGGAAAGGGCTTACAGTTGTGACTATGTATCTTATGCAACTCAGAAGCATCTTTCTCTAGGACCTGAAAGCCATTCCTTTGCAATGTTATCATCAAAAAATAGGACCTCTGCCTCCCAGGTTCTGTGGGGTGATAGATTCTTAACTTCAACAATTGCCGGCCAACAAACACAGCTGGCCTAATCACATTGACACTGACCAACCCTTTGTGATTTTTCACTTTCTGACTCTCTTGAGCACCTGCTCTCCTCTCTCTTTTACTCTCCCTTTAAAACCCAAGCAGAATTAGAGACACAGACATAGAGAACAAATGTCTGGATACCAAGAGGGAAAGGGGTGGGTGGGAGGAACTAGGAGATTGGGATTGACACATATACACTACTGATACTATGTATAAGATAGACAACTGATGGGAACATACTGTATAGCCCAGGGTGCTCTATTTAATGCAATGTAGTGTCCTAAATGGAGGGAATATATATGTATATGTATATGTATGGCTGCTTCATTTTGCTGTGCAGTGGAAGCTAACACAACATTGTAAAGCAACTATATTCCAATAAAAATTAATTTTAAAAAATGTTCAAAAACCCCTGTACAAATCTGAATGGAGCTCATCTATTTTCCCTACTGCCAGCAGTTACTGAATAAAATCCATTTTCATCACTTTAATTAATGTCCAGCTGTGCTTATCTTTGACAATCTCCACCAATAAATCTCTTGTCCATCTTATTCCATCTTGAAGTCCTCTTCTTGAAGAAACTAAACTAACACAGGAGCCCAGTGTGGCTGGAGTCTCTAAAAGTGGGCTAGGGATGGACGGATGAAGCCAAGGAAGCAGCAGTGGATCAGGTCATGGTTAGAACTGAAACCTTTTATTTTGAGTGAGATAATGATGAAATAAAGAGTTTTGAGTAGAGAAGTGAAATGAACTGTCTCTATTATTTTTAAGATTCTTCTTAGATGTGGACCATTTTAAAAGACTTTATTGAATTTGTTACAGTATTGCTTCTGTTTTATGTTTTGGTGTTTTGGCCACAAAGCATGTGGGATCTTAGCTCCCGACCAGGAATCAAACCCACACCTCCTGCATTGGAAGGCGAGGTCTTACCCACTGGGCCACCAGGGAAGTCCCTGTCTTGTTGTTTTTTGTTTCTTAAAAAAAACAGGGTTTGTCTGGCTGCTCAGGGGAGGCAAGACCAGGAGTTCGAGGGGATGCTACAGTAATAATCAACAGGAGGGGTGTCTTGTATCAGGGTGGTATCGGTGGGGGTAAGGGGAGATGGTCAAACTCTGGATATATTTTCAAAGCAGAACTAAAAAAATTTGCTGATGGAACAATTGTGGAGTTTAGAAGTAAAAGAAAGGTCAATTGAGAAAATAAGGCTATCAATTTGAGCATCTAGAGGAATGAAGTTATGAGTAAGTCTGCAAGAGGATGTGTTTTGGAGCAGAATATCAGGAACACAGTTTGAGCCATGATATGTATATGTATATATGGCTAAAAAGTATCTGAAAGTATTATCTCTTAGCTGCACAGGAAGATTTCCAGTTGAGGAAATGAAGAGATAAGTGAGAGAAGAAGTAAAACATTCTCAGTAATGCAAATAACCAAGGGAGAACAGCTAAAATAACATGTTATTTGTTCTCAGTTAACAATTGAAATTTAGCTCCAGATGAAGATCACTGAATTTGCAATTTGGTAACGTGTTGTTCTGATGGGGATCCCAAAGCATGAGCAATGGATACATTCTGTCTGGGCTCCAAATAGTTTCTCTGTTCAAACCCCAGAGATATCCACAAACATCAACAACCCCCTTCAGCACAAATTAACTTGTCACGATGGTTCATCTTAAGCAATATCTCAAAATCTCATTAAGTTAAATGTTAATTTTTTGGTATCTTTATTTATATAGTTTATTTTCTCTAAAAGTTATTTTATAATACTTTTGATGTCACCCTGTAATCTATAATTGAATCCCTCGCTTATGCATCCTTGAATGTTTCTTTATCAACCCACCCTCAAATTCTTAGTGTAGAGTTAAGATTTATTGCCAGTAAAGTGTCTCCAACCTTAACCTTGTTTTAATACTGGGCGTCATCTGTTCCTCCATATCTCAAAAAAGTAATTTATTCACTTGATCTGGAATATACAAACTAAAAAACTTTATTTTAAATCTTATTCCTCCTATCTAAAATAAAAAGAATAATAAATTCAACAGTTCTCTTAACTAGCTTAAAAATGGATTCTACTGAATAGAATATTATCCCTCATAGCCCGTGGCTTATTTTATTGTCAGAAAGAGGTCACTCTTCTTTTAACTGCTCGCTATTAATTGTTATTTGATTTGTAACAGTATGATATTTAATAAGGGATTTGAAGTTAGAGACATTGGTTAAAATATTGGTCTACCACTTTTGAATAACATTTCATAAACTTCAGTTAAGATGGAATATCAAAACCGTGAAGTTTGTTCAACATAATTCATGGCTAGTGATGAAGGTAGAGGACCCTCACCAACCCAGCTGAAGAAAAACAGTAGCTAAGGCAATGAGCATAAAACAGCATCAAGGAAGATTTAACTCTTACAGCTGGAGCCTACGCCACAATAACTTAGACATTGGAGGTGAAACTTTGAGCAATATCTGTGAACCCAGAGAACCAGACTGTAAACGTGAAGAAACAAGATAGAGAAAGCTCCACTGATGTGCTGATAAGCCATAGTGAGGTAAGGTTAGCACCATAAACAATCAGGGAAGGAGAGGGAAGAAAATCTGGGTGAGTGTTCTGTGGCCTCATGGTCAGGGAGAAGAAGACTCTGGATTACAGATGATACAACATCTGAAGGAGCATCCAGGGGTATTTCCTAAAAGATTTCAGTGTGTGAGTCAGTGTAAGTCCTCTCATACTTCTCATAACAAAATAGTCATCAAGATATACACACTATTGGGCTTCCCTGGTGGCGCAGTGGTTGAGAGTCCGCCTGCCGATGCAGGGGACATGGGTTCGTGTCCCGGTCCGGGAGGATCCCACATGCGCGGCTGGGCCCGTGAGCCATGGCCACTGAGCCTGCGCATCCGGAGCCTGTGGTCTGCAATGGGAGAGGCCACAACAATGAGAGGCCCATGTACCACACACACACAAAAAAAAGATATACACACTATTATATATAAAAGAGATAACCAACGAGGACCTACTGTATGGCACAGAGAACTATACTCAATATTCTGTAATAACCAATTAGGGAAAAGAATCTGAAAAAGGATGTATATATATATATATATATATGAAACCGAATCACTTTCCTGTATACCTGAAACTAATACAACACTGTAAGTCAACTATGCTTCAAAAAAATAAATAGATAGAGAAAGCTATTTAACAAGATCAATTCAAACTAAAATATGCAATTCCTCATCTAGGAATTTATTCTAGATGTGCAATGATAGGACACTGATTAAGTGCATTATGACATAATAGATACATAACGTGCAGTAGAATATAATACAATAGTTAAAAAGAATGTGAAAAATCTTGTATTTCATAATCAGTATTTTGTATTAACTGTAAATGGAGTGTAACTTTTAAAATTGTATAAAAATTTTTTTAAAATTTAAAAGGATAAAATAAATAAAGACTGCCCATAAGAGGACAGTCACAAATGAGTTAAAATAAATACCATAATAATAAGTGATCAATAGCAACATTTACAGTTATTGGTTATAATAATGTATATGTTTAATTCTTACAATAACTAGTTTACCAGTAAAACACCACATATCATATTAAAAAAAAAAAAATTGTGGAAAGTCCCATATGGTTCAAGTGGAGAAAGTAAGCCACAGTGTAATACAGTCTGGAGAGAAAAGCAAGGGCCAGTGAGACAGAAATATTAGGTCATATTAAAAATTTTGGAAGCTATTAATTGACTTTTACCCAAGGAAGGTTTAAGTACAGATTTAAACTTTTAAAATTTACTGGAAGTAAAGATAAAAATAATTTACTGGAGCTGGGGAAAAATTGATGCAAAGAGATTAGCTAGAGGTTATCACAATATTTTAGGCAACACAGGAGGGTGGCCTGGACTAGGTAAGAGGATTAGGGTTAGAAAGAAGTAGGTGTATTTGATTTACAAATATTTTCTCCCATTCTGAGGGATGTCTTTTCATCTTGTTTATGGTTTCCTTTGCTGTGCAAAAGCTTTTAAGTTTCATTAGGTCACATTTGTTTATTTTTGTTTTTATTTTCATTACTCTAGGAGGTGGGTCAAAGAAGATCTAGCTGTGGCAATGGACAAAGGATTAATCTTCAAAGCATATAAATAGCTCATGGAGCTCAATATCAAAAAAAAAAAAAAAACAAACCAATTAAAAAATGAACAGAAGCTTTTGTGTCCAGGAGTCCCACTGGGTCCTGCTTGATTTCAGTAGGGGTTTGGAGCCAGGCAATTTACATGCATTTATTCTCCCAACAAAACCGAGTGCTAACCCTGACTCTGTTCTGAAGATGGGTAACAGGTTCAGAGAGCCGTGTGTCTGACAGGGTCTTGGTGTTCCAACTGGGTGTCAGGCCTGAGCCTCTGAGGTGGGAGAGCTGAGTTCAGGATATTGGTCCACCAGAGACCTCCTGGCTCCATGTAATATCAAATGGCAAAAACCCACCCAGAGATCTCCATGCCAATGCTAAGACCCAGCTCCACTCAATGACCAGCAAGCTACAGTGCTGGACACCTATGCCAAACAACTAGCAAGACAGGAACACAACCGAATCCACTGGCAGAGAGGCTGTCTAAAATCATAAGGTCACAGACGCCACAAAACACACCACCGGATGCTGTCCTGCCCACCAGAAAGAAAAGATCCAGCCTCATTCTCCAGAACACAGGCACCAGTCCCCTCCACCATGAAGCTTACACACCCACTGAACCCACCTTGGCCACTGGGGGCAGACACCAAAAACAACAAGAGTCACACACCTGCAGCCTGGGAAAAGGAGACCCCAAACAGTAAATTAAGAAAAATGAGAAGACAGAGAAACACAGCAGATAAAGGAGCAAGGTAAAAACCCACCAGCCCAAACAAATGAAGGGGAAATAGGCAGTCTTCCTGAAAGAGAATTCAGAGTAATGATAGTAAAGATGATCCAAAATCTTGGAAACAGCATGGGGAAAATACAAGAAACAATTAACAAGGAATTAGAAGAACTAAACAGCAAACAAACAATGATGAACAGCACAATAAGTGAAATTAAAAATTCTCTAGAAGGAATCAATAGCAGAATAACTGAGGCAGAAAAACAGATAAGTGGCCTGGAAAATAAAATAGTGGAAATAACGACCACAGAGCAGAATAAAGAAAAAAGAATGAAAAGAATTGAGGACAGTCTCAGAGACCTCTGGGACAACATTAAATGCGCCAACATTCAAATTATAGGGGTCTCAGAAGAGGAAGAGAAAATAAAGGGACTGAGAAAATACTTCAAGAGATTATAGTGGAAAACTTCCCCGATATGGGAAAGGAAATAATCAATCAAATCGAGGAAGCACAGAGTCCCATACACAATAAACCCAAGGAGAAACACACCAAGACACATTAATTGAACTACCAAAAATTAAGTACAAAGAAAAAATATTAAAAGCAACAAGGGAAAAACAACAAATAACATACAAGGGAATCCCCATAAGGTTACCAGCTGATCTTTCAGCAAAAACTCTGCAAGCCAGAAGGGAGTGACAGGACATATTTAAAGTGATGAAAGGGAAAAACCTTCAACCAAGATTACTCTGTCCAGCAAGGATCTCATTCAGATTCGATGGAGAAATAAAAAGCTTTACAGACAAGCAAAAGCTAAGAGAATTCAGCACCACCAAACCAACTCTACAACAAATTCTAAAGGAACTTCTTTAGGCAGGAAACACAAGAGAAGGAACAGATCTATAATAACAAACCCAAAACAAATTAAGAAAATGGTAATAGGAACATACATATCAATAACTACCTTAAATGTAAATGGATTAAATGCTCCAACCAATAGACATAGACTGGCTGAATGGACACAAAAACAAGACCCATACATATGCTGTCTACGAGAGACCCACTTCAGACCTAGGGACACATATAGACTGAAAATGAGGGGATGGACAAAGATATTCCATGCAAATGGAAATCAAAGGAAAGCTGGAGTAGCAATTCTCATATCAGACAAAACAGACTTTAAAATAAAGGCTATTACAAAAGACAAAGAAGGATGCTACATAATGATCAAGGGATCAACCCAAGAAGAAGATATAATAATTGTAAATATTTATACACCCAACATAGGAGCACCTCAATACATAAGACAAATGCTAACAGCCACAAAAAGGGAAATTGACAGTAACACAATCATAGTAGGGGACTTTAACACCCTACTTTCACCAATGGACAGATCATCCAAAATGAAACTAAATAAGGAAACACAAGCTTTAAATCATACATTTAAAAAGATGGACTTAATTAATATGTATAGGACATCCCATCAAAAAAACAACAGAATACACTTTCTTCTCAAGTGCTCATGGAACATTCTCCAGGATAGATAATATCTTGGGTCACAAATCACGCCTTGGTAATTTAAGAAAATTGAAATCTTACCAAGTATCTTTTCCGACCACAACACTATGAGACTAGATATCAATTACAGGAAAAAAATCTGTAAAAAATACAAACACATGGAGGCTAAACCATACACTACTAAATAACCAAGAGATCACTGAAGAAATCAAAGAGGAACTCAAAAAATACCTAGAAACAAATAACAATGAAAACACGATGACCCAAAAAATATGGGATGCAGCAAAAGCACTTCTAAGAGGGAGGTCTATAGCAATACAATCTTACCTCAAGAAACAAGGAAAATCTCAAATAAACAAACTAAACTTCCACCTGAAGCAATTGGAAAAATAAGGAAAAAAAAAAAGCCCAAAGTTAGCAGAAGGAAAGGAATCATAAAGATCAGATCAGAAATAAATGAAAAAGAAATGAAGGAAACAACAGCAAAGATCAATAAAAATAAAAGCTGGTTCTTTGAGAAGATAAACAAAATTGATAAACCATTAGCCAGACTCATCAAGAAAAAAAGGGAGAAGACTCAAATCAATAGAATTAGAAATGAAAAAGGAGAAGTAACAACTGACACTGCAGAAATACAAAGGATTATGAGAGATTACTACAAGAAACTGTATGTCAACAAAACGGACAACCTGGAAGAAATGGACAAATTCTTAGCAAAGCACAATGCTACGAGACTGAAATAGGTATTAATAGAAAATATAAACAGACCAATCACAGCACTGAAATTGAAACTGTGATTTTAAATCTTCCAACAAACAAAAGCCAAGGACCAGATGATTCACAGGTGAATTCTATAAAACATTTAAAGAAAACTACAAGCCAATATCACTGATGAACATAGATGCAGAAATCCTCAACAAAATACTAGCAAACAGAATCTAACAGTACATTAAAAGGATCATACACCATGATCAAGTGGGGTTTAACCCAGGAATGCAAGGATTCTTCAATATATGCATATCAATCATTGTGATACACCATATTAACAAATTGAAGGAGAAAAACCATATGATCATCTCAATAGACGCAGAAAAAGCTTTTGACAAAATTCAACACACATTTACGACAAAAACCCTTGAGAAAGTAGGCATAGAGGGAACTTACTTCAACATAATAAAGGCCATATATGACAAACCCACAGCCAACATCATTCTCAATGGTGAAAAACTGAAACTATTTCCACTAAGATCAGGAACAAGACAAGGTTGCCCACTCTCACCATTATTATTCAACATAGTTTGGGAAGTATTAGCCATAGCAATCAGACATGAAAAAGAAATAAAAGGAATCCAAATCAGAAAAGAAGAAGTAAAACTGTCACTGTTTGCAGATGACATGATATTATACATAGAGAATCCTAAAGATGCCACCAAAAACTACCAGAGCTAATCAATGAATTTGGTAAAGTAGCAGGATACAAAATTAATGCACAGAAATCTCTCACATTCCTATACACTAATGATGAAAAACCTGAAAGAGAAATTAAGGAAACACTCCCATTTATCATTGCAACAAAAAGAATAAAATATCTATGAATAAACCTACCTAAGGAGAGGAAGACCTGTATGCAGAAAACTGTAAGACATTGATGAAAGAAATTAAAGATGATACAAACAGATGGAGAGATATACCATGTTCTTGGATTGGAAGAATCAACATTGTGAAAATGACTATAATACCCAAAGCAATCTACAGATTCAATGCAATCCCTATCAAAACACCAATGGCATTTTTCACAGAACTAAAACAAATTTCACAATTTGTATGGAAACACAAAAAGCCCTGAAGAGCCCAAGCACTCTTGAGAAAGAAAAATGGAGCTGGAGGAATCAGGCTTCCTGACTTCAGACTATGCTACAAAGCTACAGTCATCAGGACAGTATGGTACTGGCATTATATATATATATCTCAATGGAACAGGATAGAAAGCCCAGAGATAAACCCACACACATATGGTCACCTTATTTTTGATAAAGGAGGCAAGAATATACAATGGAGAAAAGACAGCCTCTTCTCTAAGTGGTGCTGGGAAAACTGGACAGCTACATGCAAGAGCATGAAATTAGAACACTCCCTAACACCATACACAAAAATAAACTCAAAATGGATTAAAGACCTAAATGTAAGGCCAGACACTATAAAACTTTTAGAGGAAAACATAGGCAGAAATCTCAATCAAATAAATCACAGCAAGATCCTTCTTGACCCACCTCCTAGAGAAATGCAAATAAAAACAAAAATAAACAAATGAAACTAATGAAACTTAAAAGCTTTTGCACAGCAAAGGAAACCATTAGCAAGACAAAAAGACAGCCCTCAGAATAGGAGAAAAGATTTGCAAGCTAAGCAACTGACAAAGGATTAATCTCCAAAATTTACAAGCAGCTCATGCAGCTCAATACCAAAACAACAAACAACCCAATCCAAAAATGGGCAGAAGAGCAAAATAGACATTTCTCCAAAGAAGATATACAGATTGCCAACAACACATGAAAGGTTGCTCAACATCACTTTCATTAGAGAAATGCAAATCAGAACTACAATGAGGTATCACTTCACACTGGTCAGAAAGATCATCATTAAAAAATCTACAGACAACAAATGCTGGAGAGGGTGTGGAGAAAAGGGAACCCTCTTGCACTGTTGGTGGGATTGTGAATTGATACAGTCACTATGGAGAACAGTATGGAGGTCCCTTAAAAAGCCAAAAATAGAACCACCAAAAACCCATCAATCCCACTACTGGGCATATACCCTGAGAAAACCATAATACAAAAATAGTCATGTACCACAATGTTCATTGCAGCTCTATTTATTATAACCAGGACATGGAAGCAACCTAAGTGTCCCTCGACAGATGAATACATAAAGCAGATGTGGCACATATATATAATGGAATATTACTCAGCCATAAAAAGAAATGAAATTGAGTTATTTGTAGTGAGGTGGATGGACCTAGGGTGTGTCGTACAGAGTGAAGTAAGTCAGAAACAGAAAAACAAATACCCTATGCTAACACATATATATGGGTACTAAAAAAAAAATTGGTTCTGAAGAACGTAGGGACAGGACAGGAATAAAGATGCAGACGTAGAGAATGGACTTGAGGACACACAGAGGCAGAAGGGTAAACTGAGACGAAGTGAGAGAGTGGCATGGACATATATACACTACCAAATGTAAAATAGATAGCTAGTGGGAAGCTGGTTCATTGCATGGGAGATCAGATTGGTGCTTTGTGACCACCTAGAGAGGTAGGATAGGGAGGGTAGGAGAGAGACGCAGGAGGGAGGGAGTATGGGGATACATGTATATGTATAGCTGATGCACTTTGTTATAAAGCAGAAACTAACACACCATTGTAAAGTTATACTCCAATAAAAATGTTTAAAAAAAAAAATGAGCCAAAGACCTAAATAGACATTTCACCAAATAAGACATACAGATGGCCAAGAGGCACGTGAAAAGATGCTCAGCATCACTAATTATTTGAGAAATGCAAATCAGAACTACAGTGAGGTATCATCTCACACCAGTCAGAATGTCCATCAACAAAAATTTGCAAACAATAAATTCTGGAGAGGGTGTGAGAGAGTGGCATGGACATATATACACTACCAAATGTAAAATAGATAGCTAGTGGGAAGCTGGTTCATTGCATGGGAGATCAGATTGGTGCTTTGTGACCACCTAGAGAGGTAGGATAGGGAGGGTAGGAGAGAGACGCAGGAGGGAGGGAGTATGGGGATACATGTATATGTATAGCTGATGCACTTTGTTATAAAGCAGAAACTAACACACCATTGTAAAAAAGTTATACTCCAATAAAGATGTTTAAAAAAAAAAATGAGCCAAAGACCTAAATAGACATTTCACCAAATAAGACATACAGATGGCCAAGAGGCACGTGAAAAGATGCTCAGCATCACTAATTATTTGAGAAATGCAAATCAGAACTACAGTGAGGTATCATCTCACACCAGTCAGAATGTCCATCAACAAAAATTTGCAAACAATAAATTCTGGAGAGGGTGTGGAGAAAAGGGAACCCTTTTGCACTGTTGGTGGGAATGTAAATTGATAACAACCACTATGGAGAACAATATGGAGGTTCCTTAAAAAACTACAAATAGAACTACCATATGACCCAGCAATCCCTCTACTGGGCACATACACTGAGAAAACCATAAGTCAAAAGGACACATGCACCTCAATGTTCATTGCAGCGCTATTTACAATAGCCAGGAAATGAAAATGACCTAAATGTCCAACAAAAAATGAATGGATAAAGAAGATGTGGTACATATATACAATGGAATATTATTCAGCCATAAAAGGAAAGAAAGTGGGTCATTTTAGAGATGTGGATGGACCTAGAGTCTCTCATATAGAGTGAAGTAAGCCAGAAAGAGAAAAACAAATATCATATATTAACACATATATGTGGAATCTAGAAAAATGGTACAGATGAACCTATTTGTAGGGCTGGAATAGAGACATAGACATAGAGAACAGCCATGTGAACACAGAGGAGGAAGGGCAGGGTGGGACGAATTGGTAGATTAGTTTTGACATAAATACACTACCATGTGTATGATCGATAGCTAGTAGGAACATGCTGTACAGCACAGGGAGCTCAGTTGGGTGCTCTGTGATGACCTAGATGGGTGGGATGGGGGTTGGTGGGAGAGAAGCCCAAGAGGGAGAGTATACAGATATACATATAGCTGATTCACATAACTGTACAGCAGAAAATAACACAACATTGTAAAGCAATTTTACTTCAATGAAATAAAGACCCTGTGTAGTCAAATAAATAAATAAATATTTTTTAAAAAAGTAAATGTATTCAGTGAGTCAGGCTTTGGTAATTTTTAGATAGAGGGAAGTGGTGAGAGAGAAGAAGTGAAGATGATGCTGAAGTTTTGGCTTTAACTAGATAATTGACACAAGCATTTCCTGACATTAGAAAAATGAAAGGCAGAAAAAGTTCAGTGGGAAATATCACTTTGGACTAGTTCATTTTGAGGTGTTCAAAGGTACTTAAGTGAACATGTCACATAGACATTTGACATATTGGTTTGGATTTCCAAAAGCAGGCCATGGATTTGGCCATGGATTTGTCTGAAGACATGGATTTGGGAGTCACTGCCTACCCAATGTTTACCTTCCCCTTCTCCATTGCTAGCAAGACTCTAATTTTGTTTATTGATAATATGCCCAACTAAAAGTGCACATCTTCTCAGACTTATTAATATATAGGGTTGGTCAAATAACTCAGATTGCTCCAAAGAGACATAAAAGAAACTCTTCTAGGAACTGCAGGGAAGGTCTTTGCTTTCATGACATGAGCATAACTTTTTTACCCACTTGCCCTTCTCTTTCTTTGCCTGAGGAACCGTGATCTATCTGGAGATGCAGCAGCTATATTACAACTACATTCCTAGGATAAGTGGTAATTGAGTGACGGGAATGGATAAAATGTAAGAGAAACAGAAAGACAGTGTAAAACTAGAAGTGCATATGTTCAAAGACAAATTCTAAGAAAATTCAAAATTGAATTTTGATTAGAGGAGAAAATGCTGGATAAAAAAATGAGGATGAATAGCCAAAGATGTTGGGAAAAAATGACAGAGTGTGGAAGGAGAGAAGATGAGAAAAGAAAATGTTTTAACAAGGAAGAAATGGTCAATCATTTTAAATGCTGTTGAGAAATTAATACAAATAGTTGATATTTTCCATCTAGAAAATCCAAGATAAACAAGTGAAAATTAATAAATGTATAGAGGAGTTCAATAAGTGGATCTGATCTAGGATAACAATGAAAATCTGCCCCAGTTGAACCTTCAACCCATCCTGAACTACGAATGCCCCTTGAATATTACTTTTTCCCTTTGACTTGACTGTGCTATTTTTTTCTTTATTTTATCACCTTCCTGGAGAATCCTTTCACAGGCATTGCCAGGTAGTCAGTGATATCCGTACAATGTTATTTGTACCCTCTCAATGCCACTTGCAACTCATTTACAGCAAAATGAATTTTTAATATTTGGGATGTTTAAGTGCTTGTTTTATACTTTTTTTCCCCTGAGATAGTGAGGTTTAAAAAGTCATTATTCTGCAGAAAATCCTAGATTATCGCATAAGAAAAAATCAATCCTCATCTGACTGAGAAAAATCTCACAGCGATATTGAAATGAAGCAGATTCCCAACCAGTGTTTCATAATTTTCCTTTGTGACTACCTGAGCAAAACTTTTCCCAGCACAAGGACCATCTAAGAATATGACCACAATTATTTACTTATCATTACTGCTGAGAGACAGCTAAAAAGATGAATTGCTGGATCACTTTTATGGTTAGGGAGAATGCATTTTTTTGTTTTTGTTCTTTTGTTTTTGTTTTTGTTTTCTTGCGGTATGTGGGCCCCTCACTGTTGTGGCCTCTCCCGTTGCGGAGCACAGGCTCCGGACACACAGACTCAGCGGCCATGCCTCACGGGCCCAGCCGCTCCGCGGCATGTGGGATCCTCCCGGACCGGGGCACGAAACCCATGTCCCCTGCATCGGCAGGCGGACTCTCAACCACTGTGCCACCAGGGAAGCCCGGGAGAATGCATTTTATAGAGATGAATGTCATAGAACATTTATTTTTACTTCAGGCCATGCCCACTGTATGGGAGCCAATAAAATATTCATTTTCTGCTGTCCTCCCTTTTTGGGGGGTAATGGGCTGTTATAAAGGGCCGTAAAGCATCGCTATGCTAAGCAGCTTTGTGACAAAGGGAGCCAACTCACCTCCTCCTCAAGTCAGGAACTAGTGTCTGTGTGGCATGATTCTGTTCCACATGTTTGATGACCAGACTAATCCCCAAGAACTGGAGAACCAGGGCCTGGTCAGCAAGGGGAGGGCACCGTGCCAATGAAGAGCCATGGTCCTGGCTGCCAGGAATTCTCCAATGTGATCACAGAAAAGATGTCCCATGTGAGCTTCTGGTTGCTTTGCCTTCTCTGCCTTTTCCCTTCAAAGTGCAATTCTGGAAGCTTAGAGAGGTGGGATCCGGTAAGTAGTGTTTTACAAGTTGTTTGGGTAGGTGGCTTGTCTTTTGGGAAAACAAAATCAAATCGGTAACTGCTAATATAATGCTGAATTCGTGGTGGTTTTTTTTTTTTTTTTCACTTTGTAACAAATTACCACCAACTTTGCGTCTTAACACGCATTTCAAATCTCGCAGTTCCTGTAGGTCCAAAATCCAGGCATAGCACAACTGGATTCTCTGCTCAGGGTCTCATAGGATTGAAATCAAGGTGTCCACTGGCTATTACCTCATCTGGAGTTAATTGTTCTTTCCCAAGATCTTTCAGTTCCTAACGGTTGTAGAATGGAGGCTCCTGTTTTTAAACTGTCAACCAGAGTAGCTCTCAACAACCAGAGGTCACCCCCAGGTCCTAGTTAACCGATTCCCTCCATAGGTGGTTCACTACATGGCTGTTTGCTTTCTTCCAGGCCAACAGGAGAGGACTTCTGACTTCTGAGAAGGCCTGGACACTTTTAAAGGATTTACCTAATTAGGTCAAGTTCACTCAAGAAAGCATCACTTTTGATTTACTCAAAGTCAACTGATTAGTGATCTTAATTTTAGCTACAAGATCTGTTTTGCGATGTAATGTAATATAATCTCAATAATGAAATCCTATCATATTCACAAGTCCTACCAGCACTCAAGGGGATGGGATTATCCAAGGTATATATATCAGGAGGAGGGGATCTTAGGACCCTCTTTAGAATTTGGCATCCCAGACCATTCTAACCATATTTGACTTCTTGAGACAAAACTCCTCCTTACTCTGCTTTATTTTTCCGTAACACTTACCCACTGTCTCATACCATATTGTTTATGTATTTACTTATTTATTAATTATCTCCCATTAGAATGTCAGCTTCACTGGACCTGGGACTTTGTCTCTCTTGTTTCACATACAGATAGATCTGCCTGCACATAGTAGGCAGTCAATACATGTTGGTTAGTTGAGTAAACTAAAAAAGGAGTGAGTATATGAGTGAAGAGGGAATCAAAACTGTAGGTTTTCTACATCCTGATAGGTTCCCTTTCCCTGCATGCTTCCCACAAGAAAATGAATCAAGTCCCACCAGCCCAATCTCCCTCTCCTTGGAGAATGGAGTCTTGCAGACAAGCCCCTAGATTCACACCAGTGCCAGCATGAACTTGATTTCTAACACTGCTCTGAGATTAATTATTTCACTAACCTTGCCTTTCATTTTCCTCTTCTGGTTTTAATTTCTGAATTTAATTTTACATTTTTCTCTAAATAATGCATACACAGAGCTAAAAGTATTTGATGGCACCAAAGTCATGCATACAAGGGCACACACACACACACACACATAAGCAGGCTCTTCCTTTTCCTTCCACACATCCACTCCCAGAAGCAGCTTTGCTTCTAACATATTTAGAAATAATGAACTTCTGCTGTTGCTTCCTGACATGGCTTCTGGGGAGTATCTGCTGTGGTAGTTGAGGACTCAACTCCAGAATTCGAACATGTGGTGCAGATCTCCCAGCGGGCAGCTTCCTTTCTTTGGTATCCTGAGATTCTTTCAATATAACAGCTTCTGCATGAGGCTGAACCCAGGAGAGGTCTGAGGCTTTAGCTCATTAGCACTGAGTTCCCAGAAGTGGTAGAATTGTGGTCTCAACCACCTGTCATGAGACGGTGACATTTCTTCAGGAGAGTTGGATTGATTTGGAAGGTTGCTTCTATCAGGCTGCCATGGAAGTAGAGGGACATCTAAACTGACATTGAATAATTGAAGCATTTTGTGACTGAGTGACTGCTAACCTGGCATTCCTTCTCTCCTGTATGTGGCTCATTTGTCATTCTCTTTATTCTCTTACACATTCTGAACTTGTTCTCCAACATGCTTCCCCAACCCTCAGATCACTGACAGCATAGGCTCCCTCTTTCCCTAGCCCATTTCTGCTCTTCTTGAGTTTTTAATCAACCTGTCATCCTTTTGATTGTAATCCCAATGACTGATATCCTTGCTCCATTGGCATCTTGCAAGGCATTTCATTTTATGTAGCTTCTCATTTGTGCTTCAGTTTTGAAATTAAGGCATTTTGTCACACTAGGTTAAGTCATTTAATCTCTCAGATTCTCTGCTCTTTAGTCTGTAAAACCTGGATAAAACAGTCCTCTAATTACTTCACAGTGCTGTTGAGAGGGTGAAATAATATACGTAAGCATTGTTTGCAAACTATAAAACACTATTCTGATGTTATTATTAGAACACAGAGATGAACACGCTGTTCTAATAATAACATCAAAATAGTGATGTTATTGAAGACCCAGGTGCAAGTGTGTCACAATCATTCCCTATGTCTTGGGCAAGTCAACTCCCATGGACTTTCATCATTCTAACTTCTATATCACTTGCTTTGACTATTTCCATGGTCTACAGTATTCATTCCCATTGGAAAATTGAGCTCTTGAACTGGATGGACTGAAGGAGGGGTCTGTCACTCCTCGATGCTTGCCACTGTCTGACAAAAGCTTCCTTTTGCTTTAACAGCTAACTCCTCTGCAGAGAACCCGTGAAGGAGGGTGCTGTGATCTGCCTGTGCTCCCCCCTTTAAATTCATATGTTGAAATCCTACGTTCCAATGTAGTGGTATTAGAAGGTGGGACCTTTGGAAGGTGATTTGATCATGAGAGTGGAACCCTTCTGAATGGTGTTAGTGTCCTTATAAAAGAGGCCTGAGAAAGACCCTTGCCCCTTCTGCCATGTGAGGACATAAGAAGTCTGTGGCCTGCAAGAGCGGACAATGATGGCACCTTAGTCTTAACTTGCAGGCTCCAGAATTGAAAGAAATAAATTTCTGTTGATTTATAAGCTACCCAGTTTGTGGTATTTTGTTATAGCAGCTCAAATGGACTAAGACAGAGGAAAATACCCAGGTTGTGTGATCTTCCCCGTAACAGACAGGCTCAGGAGCTGCTTCACAAAGATGGACCTTAGCCCTTTAGAGGGCTTGGCAGGAGATGGCTCTGAGAAGGCCACTACTAAGTCAGCACTGCCAGGCTCCACAGAGCACCCAGAAGGGCCTGATCAAGTTTTCCCTTCCTAAACGATAAAATCAGAGGAACAGAGAGACCAAACAACAATCATCAAACTTCTTTGTTAATTAGGGAGCTTGCGGAATCCCCCAGTATCAGGAAAACTAAGACTCTTGGTCCTGGCGCCCTTTCTGTCTCACATTCAAATTCTCAAGTGCTTAAAAAGTTTTCTAGTTAGTCATTCGTATATTTATCTTCCTTATGACCTTGAAAGCTTGGGCAGCTGCACCAATACAACTTTCAAGGCCAAGTTGTCTTTGGAAACTGAATGACATAGACTATCCAAAGCTAGCCAAAGGAGGAATAAGGAAAGAAAGGGTGAGAGTAGGCACGCAGTAAATATAAATACAGTGTGAAGGTCTACTTAAGCTTAAAATTTTTTAAATAGTAAAATTCTTTGACACCTGATTCTCTAATGGAAGTTTATACTGTACATTGAGAACAAGGACTGACCCTTTGCAAACATGTTCACTGAAAGTCTTTGGTGGCTGAAAATTATTAGGTTAGAACACAGGAGGGACACATAGAAAGCACATCTGTTTCTGTTAGTTCATCAACACAGAGACAGACAAGTTATAAAGTGAGCCAGTGTCCATCTCTAGTGCTAAAGGAAGGAGACACCAGACAGGAATATTTCCATGGAGGTGAAAATTTCTGGCAGTAACACATTCTGCTGGATGTGGAGCAGAACAAGGGCATTGGCTGGGGATGGGCAAGATCTTTCAAATGTCTTTGATCATGATGGACTGAAAGCAATCTATTTGACCTTTTATTTTGCATTATGACCCTGTAAAACCACACACATGCATACACACACACAGACAAACAAACACACACGACTGAAACAAAAATTTATAGAGCAATATTTAGCCTTGTAATATGTCATTCTGGCTTGCATTTTCTATTACATTGTCTTTCAGTTTTTATAAAATATGATGATGACAGACTACATTCGGTGTGACCCTCTGAAAAATATGTCCGGGAAAATATTCTGAGAGTTATGATGGGTCTGTCTTGCCTTCTTTGTGCTTCCTTGAAAGTGAAGTTTTGCCTTTTTGGAAATGTTGGGGTTGGGGTGGGGAGCTCTGATATTAAATGTGTACAGTGTGATTTCAAAACCACCAAGGAGGGCTTCCCTGGTGGCGCAGTGGTTGAGAATCTGCCTGCCAATGCAGGGAACACGGGTTCGAGCCCTGGTCTGGGAAGATCCCGCATGCCGCGGAGCAACTGGGCCCGTGAGCCACAGCTACTGAGCCTGCGCGTCTGGAGCTTGTGCTCCACAACAAGAGAGGCTGCGACAGTGAGAAGCCCGCGTACCGCGATGAAGAGTGGCCCCCGCTCCCCGCAACTAGAGAAAGCTCACGCACAGAAACAAAGACCCAACACAGCCAAAAATAATAAATAAATAAATAAATTTCTTAAAAAAAAAAAAACCACCAAGGAATCAAACCTTTCCTCATCACTTTTCAGACACATGAAATTTATCATCAGTTTCATCTCCTGCTTCAGTAGCGGTGTAACAAGCGTCTGTTGTATGTCAGGCACTTTTTTCTCTATGAAGGAACTTTGGGTGGCCATTTTCTCTTTTCTACTTTTTGATGGTTTCCTTTTTCCTAAAAACCCCATTGTCTAAAAAGGAGGATGTTTCAGAATTATTTTCAGTGACCTGGAGAAAAACTACATTGATTTCTAGTTATTCAAAATGTTTTTAGCTGATAGAAATAGACATTTAAATTGTGGCTTTCATGTTCAAGGTTTAGTTTAATATTCTGGAAAGGAAGAGGTGTGTACATGTGAGGAAACCTATAATAATACCATTTGTGTCCAAGTCAGCTTTCAAATTACATAACCCATCACCTAGACCTATCTGTCCATGAATTTCTAACATCTTACTCCCATGTGGGAAAGCAAAAATACTTCATTGGCCTTTTGCTGATAGAAAAAAAAGGCATCAATAATCGCTGGACACTTGCTAACTAATAGAATCTTGTCCTTTCTCAATTTCTAATAGTGTGTCAAGCTGTCAGCCAAGACAGAACCACATAAAATGATCTGAATCTTTTGTCTGTTTATTTTCATTGGCATATTCAAGGAAAATCAGTCTGAATGGCTTGTCTTACCCGTCATAATAGCCTGATGTTTTTCAAGGTCCCATGTAATATTTAGGTGCTCATCAAAAATGTTGTTCTGGGCTTCCCTGGTGGTGCAGTGGTTGAGAGTCCGCCTGACGATGCAGGGGACACGGGTTCGTGCCCCGGTCCGGGAAGATCCCACATGCCGCGGAGCGGCTGGGCCCGTGAGCCATGGCCGCTGAGCCTGCGTGTCCGGAGCCTGTGCTCCGCGACGGGAGAGGCCACGGCAGTGAGAGGCCCGCATACCGCAAAAAAAAAAAAAAAAATTGTTGTTCTTTCTCACCTTTATTGCTGCACTAGCTTTTTTTGACTGGTTTCTTTCTCTTCCACATTTATCCTTCTTCATGTCCTCCAATATTCTAACTCTGTTCATTGCTACATGTAATCCTTCCTCTTGGAATGTCTTTCCTAACTTCAAGTGTTGACGTTTACCAGTCCTTCAGGGATCAACTGAAATATTGATATTCACTCAGTGATTTATTCATTCAGCAATATGTACTTATTACAGACTTATTAGATCCCAGAATTTCTGTTAAAGTCCAAGGATAGGTATACCTATAATAATAATAATAATACACTGTTGCTGTTGTTGTTATTTATTCCACACTCTCACAGTGCTTACAGTCTAGTTGGGAAGGAAAGAGAGTAAACAGGCAATTGTATTACAATGTGATGATTACCATATTAAGGAATGTACAGAGTGTTCTGAGTTTCCATACGAGAAACAATTAAAACCGGTTTATTGGAACTAGGGAAGGTTGTAGAATAAGTAACATTTAGGCTAAAACTAAGATAGATGAAAGCTAATAGGGAACATAAGATAATGATCCAAATAAGGGGGAAAGCATGTATGAGAAATCTATAACTAAGAGAGTATAGCATTTTTAAGGAAGTAAAAACACTTAGTAATGGCAAGCTAAATAAAAGCAAAATTGAGGCTTGGAAACTAAGCAAAAACCAGATAAGGAAGGACTCCATCCTGAAAGAAACATGGAGCCCTTGAAATATTTTAAGCAGAACAGTGGCCGGATCAGATTTGCATGTGAGAATAACAGTTTTGGCTGCTCTAAGGAAATCTTCTTAAAGAAGGGAAAACTTGAAATAAGAGGCTCTTACAGAAGTCCAAATGCAAAATGATGATGGCCTGAACTGGAGAAGTGGCAGGGAGAGAGAGTGAACTGAGAAGGTTTGGGACATTTAGTCGTGGAATGCAGGCTTTGCTGCTGGATTGGATGTGCAGGGAGGGAATGAGGGAGGAGTGAAGCATCATCCCCAGTGCTGTGATCTGGACGATGGGTCAGTTGAGGATACCAAAGAGAACACACAGGAGAATGCATGATTTTAAGGTGAAAAATGGTTTTAGATTTGGGAATGTTAATATTACAGTCCTTGTGGGAAAGCCAAAAGAAGTAGGATATCAAGTAGGATATCAAGATCTGAATATCAAAAGACACTTACGGGTTTTAGTTGTGAACCTGTGAATCAACATCACTAGATGGTAATTCAAACCATTGGAATGGATAGCATTTACAGGGGCAGATAATGAGAAGAAGATTTAAAACAAACTCTAAGGAACACAAAATTTAGTAGCTCAGAAGAGTAGGAATCCCCAAATAATGAAAAAGGACCACCAGAAGGAAATGGGAAAACCAGGTGTGTTGTCACAATAGGGAAGAGGGTGCTTTAGAGAAGAAAGGGTGTGCAATGTTCCCAATGTTCCCAAGTAATCAAGTCAGATAAGAACGGAGATGTAGCATCCCTGTAAGTACTAGTTTGCCCAGGAAAGTCCCAATTTTTGTTATTAAGGCATCATTATTAGTAGCCCACCTTTCACTCTCAAAAGCATCCCATTTTGGGTGATAAATGGTAGAGTTATCATTGGTAAGGATAGTTTTAGGAGAATTGGGGAGTGCAAAAACTAGCAAAAAGTGGGTTGAGAACTGTGTTGTATAAACTGAAGTAGAAACACACTTAGCATAGATGGTTCTTTGGTTTGGCTGTGGCAGAGAGAAGGGGGGCGGGTTGGATTTAGCTGAGGAAGTCCTGGAGAAGAGGGAAAGGTGTTTACAATAACCGTGTTTAAATATTGACAGGGAAGAACCTATATGCAAAGGAAAGATAATGACCAGAAAGAAGTTTCTCAAAAGGCAAGAGGAGGTAGAGTTGGAGTTACCAAAAGACGAGCATTAGAAAATAAAATGGTAACTTTTCTATTGCATCTGAAGAGAAGGAAGAAAGGATGAAGGACTGAATACAGGTAAGTCTGTAGATATATTGGAAATTTCTATCAGATGACTTCTTTTTTCTCTGCAAGGTTACAGGCTAGATTATTTGCTTGGATTCCTTTATTCTAATATTCAAACTACGTTTTTTGAGTGTTGTAAATCAAAGCACAGTAGGGTAGCTATCATTAGCTGAATTGTGTGAGGATAAAACCAAAGATTAGCTATTTTAGGTTAGTTTCCAGGGTATATTTTCAGTGGCAGGGGTGGCGGGCAAAGGTGGGTGCCAGCAGGAGGACTAAAGGAAGTTGCTTCTATGATGACAAAGCCTGAGCTCTGAATCCCGTGTGAATCTGCTGCTATCTTTTCATTTCCACATATATTAAGGAACAAACTTTTCCAATTTCCAGCCCTTTTTTGAAAGTGGTAGGAGGTGGTGCGAGACAACACTTCAATTAAGTGTCTCCATGATTTCTCCTTTGGAAATCCTTCCACACTTTATGAAAGAGGAGAGCATCAGCGTGTTATCACAGCCCTTCTGCATTCCAAAGAAATCATGCTCATGGTCTTACAGGTTTGAGGGTTGTATGGACATTCCAACTAATACGTAGCTTTAGGACTGGACAATATAAATTCGATTTTTTTTTTTTTGTACCAGGAATGGAAAGAATTCTGAATTTAGAGATAAAATACCTGGGCTTAAATCTCAATTTTGCTACTTAATAGTTACGTGAAACTATTAGAAAACTTCCTTAAACTCAAGCTTCTGTTTTCTCATCTGTAAAAAGAGGATATTGAGCTGTGCTCAGCTGAATGCATACAGCTTCTGTGAGAATTAGATCGGGCAATGCATATGAAAGTATTTCTAATCAAATACAAATTATAAGACCAAAAGAAGTGCCTGGGCCATCGTTACGTGCCATGAGATATATACAGGCTCATGAAATCATTCTGATGTAACAGAGTGGACTCACGGATGGAGTAGAAAACATAAGAACAATCTAAAGTCAAATTTCAACCAGCTAGAGTTCAATTAATCAAAACTATTAATTTATCAATCAAAGGTTTATTTGTATTTTATGTTTAGGAGAAAGACTTCCCCTCCCCATGTTCACTCTCACTCCCACACCCGACCACTAAATTCCTAGTATATAGCCCGGAATTAAAAAACAATGTTTAATACCTGAATCAACAATATCGAAGCCTTATACACAGTGAAGTTTAAATCACATTGGGTTCAGTAACTTCCACTACATTTTATTTCACAAGGCAGGGGCAGTTTTGGAGTTTATAATGAAGTTACAGTTTTTTCCCCATTAATTTTGAATCACCAAAAATGCAATGCCCTTGTTCAAGTAATCCAAGAAATTATAATTTTATTCCAGGCCATCATTAGACATTTGACAATGTTCAGGCTAATCTATTTTAATTTGTTTATATGAATGATATACATTTGGTCTACATTTTGCAATCACCATATAATCATCTCACCCTGCCTGGAATATTATTCCTCCTAAGTGGGTCCATCCAATAGTTGCAGGTAAGTACATTTCCAGCCTTGGTTTGCAGACATATGTCTGGAAGTGCATTCACTTTGAATCTCTGCTTTTGCAATCTAGAAAAGACTGTTGACTTGCTTTGGAGATGGAGGCACTGTCCAATAATCTGCACCTGGCCAAACCTTTTGCTGCAAAGTCCCATGAGGATGGCAGTTCAGACCAGGCCAATTTGCCTCAATCCATACCCAAATGAAGTGCCAACTAATATGGGGGTCAAACCTTACAGCAATGAGTGAGAGTAGCTATTATGAGAAGTTTAATTCAGATGTAATTCTCTTCCCTGATGTTGCGATTTCAAATGACAATGAAAGACTCCAAAGACAGACGCAACCAACATGATGGTTATTTCCTTTCCTACTTCAGGTCTCACTTTCCCCTGTCATGTGCTCAGGAATGGGACTCGCTCCATAGCTCCAGTTTGTGAATGGCAATTAGTATCGTCCAATCACGGTGATTCTATGTCATTTGCCAACAATGAATAGAAGAATAAGCAAACGACAAAAATTCTGGTCAACAAGATGTAGGTAAAAGTCTCGGTCTTCTGGAACAGGTTTTATTCATTTTTAGGAAAAGATGTAAGAAGAGGCTCCAATGTTTTCCTGCCCCCGGTGAGGTTGTGTGTGGACAGTTGTCTAAGGGTGGGATACCTGAAGTCCAGGCTGCCATTTTGTGACATGAGGGGGCACGTTGGATGGTGACTGTCAGTGTGGTGCAGACAGCAGAGTGGAGTCAAGGAAAGGAACTGAGTCCTTGATGCTGTTGTCACACGGCTGAGCAAACTGATTCTGTAACAAATAGACTCTAGGCTCACCGTTAGCAGCCAAAAATCTACCCTTAATTAATTTTACAAGAGATAATTTTAATCTTTCATTCTCAGCAAGACAGGGTTCATTGGCAGTCCTTTCATTACCTTCTGATAGAATGAATACCCACAGGTCTGCTCCATAGAGGTAAAAGGTAGCATAAAAAGGAAAAAAGTAACAAAGTACTATTGTCATCGAATCAGAACTTCATCAGCCCCGTCAACCTCCTGACCCTCTGAGCCAGGAGCAAAACCTCTGCCTTTCAGCTGCCCCTGCCATCCTCCCTGAACAAGGCCACCCATTACCTAGACCTCAGCTTCCCCCGTGGCATTTCCTGTTTGTCTGGTTTTCCACACAATCCCAACCTCTGGTCTCATTCCACTGCCATTCACACAACAATATGGAATGGTCTCAATTTTGAGCTTGACTCATAACTTTGGCAGGAGTCAATGTACTCTCTGTGTCCTCAGCGTCCACCCTAGAACCCCTAACAGTACCTGAAGATCAGAAACCTGAAACCAGAACCTGACTGAAAGGACAGTTTTCAACTCAGACACTGCACTCCTGCACTGCTGTAGCATGAATCTTGGTGCTGTCTTGTCTTAGGTTCTCATTAATGAGCCAATTAAAACTGTCAGCCAACTTCTTACCCTCCTTTCCTGTCTCAGTCTCCAACATGTTCTCTTGATCCACATTGAGTCACTTAAGTCTTCCTCTGTTCTGATAACATTTAAAATCAATAATTAAATAACTTACTCCTGTTTTCACAAACTCTATTTAAAAATTATTGACCACTGTTTTTCTTTTATATATTATATATTAATATAGTACACATGATATAATGTAATTTATAAAATATTTTTATATTTTATGTTAAATATTATATATTATGTATATCTTATATTTAAAAGTTCTCCTGATTCCAAAAATTACCATCCTTTATTTTCCTAATGTCTTCACTCTACCATCTTTTTGTATTTCTATTGTGAGCTAACCTTCCTATATTTCCAATGCTTTTTTTTTGTTTCAACCTTTTTCTTTTGTCTTTTTTTCTTGGTCAAAACCTTCCTCCCCCATCCCAATGACACCACTACTCTTAAACAATTGGTAAGGGGTGATCATCTTCCACTGTTCTTTTTTCTAGTGTGTGTGTGTGTGTGTGTGTGTGTGTGTGTGTGTGTGTGTGTGTGAACATGCACATACCTGCATGAGTTAAGGGGTATTTTGAGGAAGAGAGTAAAGGAAAAAGGGGCTGTTACTCCTTACACTCTCCACATCAACCATCAACATCCTTTCTTTAGAAGTTCCAGCTGAATCAGTCTCTTTTTAGTCTTTACATGTTATTTATGTCCAAGACTCCATGACACCCTGAATGTATATTAGGAATTTGACATCAGACTCATAGTTTACATACTATTCTAAGGGTTTAACTTATTTAGATAGACATAGGAGCCATCTAAGGGTTTGAAAGTTGAATGTGATTCTGTTATATTTGACTTTAAAATCAGTCACGCTGGAAGCTGGATTTAAAATGTATTTGAGGGAGACACATCTGGAACACAGGAGGCCCTTTGGGAGACTGTGTCAGTAATCCAGAAAATATTTGATGAGGGTTTAAATTAAGGGAATAGTATCAGAAATGAAAGGAGTGGATGAATTTAAGAAATGCTTAGATAGTAAAGTCAGTGGGGGTTAGTCATTGATTAGATACAGAGAGTGAAGAAGGCAGAATCAGAAACATTTCCCCAGGCTTCTAGCTTGAGTTATGGGTAGGTAGTAATGCCCCCCCCCAAAAGAAAGAATAACAGTATTGAAATAATAATAATAGCCATCATTAATTGAGCACTTACATACCAGGCGTTCTCCAACATGAATTTTATTTTTTCCTTTCATCCTCACAACATCTTAAAGAGATTAAATTTTATTTTCATCTTCAGAAGAAAAATGAGAGGTACAGAAAGGTTAACTAGCTTACAGAAGTTCACGCAGGCATGGAATGAGGGAACAGAATTCATACTGAGACACTCTGACCTCAGAACCTGTCCTCAGAGTTTTACAAATCAGGGTTATGGGGACTTGAGGAGGCAAGGAGTGACGCAATGATGAGTTCCATTTTATAGATGCTGGATTTCAGATTCTAGAGTTTTTCTTAAGCAAGAGATTAGATATAAGAGTTTGAATCTCTGGATAAACTTAGAGATTTGAGAGAATCGTTAACTTAACAGGAGCCATATTAGATAATATTTGAGTGGATGACATCACTCAGAGCACTATAGAGTGAGATTTAGAGTGTGCTCAAGACAGAGCCCTGAGGAACAGCAACATAGAAGGTATCAGAATAAGAGAGCCTATGAATAAGAAGGAGGCAACTGTCAGGAATGTAGAAGCAGAAGCAAGAGGCTATGCTGGGAAAGTTCAAGAAGGAGGTGAGAGCCATGCTGCTGGAGGGTCTAGTAAGATGAACCCTGAGAAACTTCCATTCGCTTCTCAATGTGAAAATCATTGGTGGTTCCATCAAAAATAACTACCCAAAACTTAGGAAAAGTGGAGAGAGCAGAAACCAGGTGTAAACAAGCTTGGAAACAAATGGGAGGTAGCCAGGTGTTAAGTCAAATTTAGATTAATTTTCCATAAGTTTATATAAGAAGAGGAGAGTAATTAGATGACAGATAAAGGATGTAGAATCAAGGGAGTTCATTGTTTGTATCATTCATTTAGGTATACATTTAGGGTGACAGAAAGTTAAATAGGCTGTTGCCTATGTAGAGAGAGAGGATGAAGACAATCTAGGGATGGTTATGGAGGAACATCCCCCCTGCCCCAAGGAGATCCCCTGATCAAGCCCATGGGAGGAGGTGCCTCTGTGACTTCTCCCATTTTTTTGGTTCACTCACTCTAATAACCGAAAGCCTAGCAAATAAACATAAGGGCAGTCTCTCCACATCTTTCTAAGGTTGGATACCACCTATCTGAGCTTGATTCTATCCTTGCCTCAAGAACTTAGATCATCAGTTACCCCTACCATCCTCTGTACTTCCAGCCCAACTCCTCCATTAATACTTTCCTCCTGGTCTCAAAGAAAGCCCAGGAGATGGCACTCCTTTTCCTCAATTCTACTTTTCCCTCCAGTTTCCAACCATACAGCGTCTATTTTTCACTGCCAAGCTTTTATTTTTAACTTTTTATTGGAGTGTAGTTGATTAACAATGTTGTGTTAGGTTCAGGTGTGAAAACTAACAGCAAAGTGATTCAGTTATATATATACATGCATCTATTCTTTTTCAAATTCTCTTTCCACTTAGGTTGTTACATAATATTGAGCAGAGTTGCCTGTGCTATACACTAGGTCCTTTTTGGTTATCCGTTTTAAATACAGTAGTGTGTACAGGTCGAGCTTTTAGGAAGGTTAGACTACAGGCAAAGACTTCATTTCTTTCCCGCTCATTCTGATACTGACCAGGGTTCTTTGCCTTCCCCAATCAATAGAAATTGATAAGAGGCCAGACAAGAAATTCAGGCAAGGCTTTATTGGGCCCCCTGCTGTGGCAGGGGGGAGCAAAAACAAGTAACAGTTTCCCTTGCTCACTCCCTCAGAGGGGCGTGAGGGTAGGGGGGTGTCCAGGTGTCAGGTTGGAGGGGCGGCTTAGGTGGCTTGCCCACCTTTTGGGTGGTGTTGAGTGCAGGGGGCATGCGCAGTACCCTGCTTTTGCTCCTGACACCCTGTTTTTGCTCCCAGATCTTCAGAAGTGGCAGTTGGGTGTTTGGTCTTTTTGTATCTTGTCCATAATTTGCCCCAACTGCACATGTACACAGTTATTTTTAGTCCCTTATAGTTTCTTTGTATTTTGTTGCTCAAAAGGGTCCCAGGCCCCAGGGTACAGCCTGTCTCCATTCCTGCAAGTGTTTACAATTAGTCTTTAGATCCCACTCCTCTAGGATATTATTCTCTCAAAAGCCACTACTACTCCTCCAGTTTCCGTGTCTGGTGAATTGAAACCTTTAGTTCTTTTGCGACGATTGCCTTCCATTTTCTTCTGCTTTTCCTGTTTCTGATTGTAACTCTTTCACCATTCCTGGTAGTAATAATATTGACTAAAACTTCCTGAGTCCTTATTATATCCTATAGATTCATCTTAACAACATTACAAATATTAAACATTTAATGCACATACTTATTTATGAAGTAGGTACTATTGCTATCCTCATTTTGTAATTGAGCAACTGAAATTCATATTGGTTAATTAACTGACTCAAGCTACTGAGTGACATAGCTACCGAGTGACGTACACAAGATTTGAACCCAGGCAGTCTGATTCAAATCCTGTGCCCTTAATCCCTAGTCAATGACACCTAGAAGCAGTCTTTTCCAGCATCATTTATAAGGGTGACTATATATTTTGGTTGCCCAGGACCTTCCAAGTTTAGCCTGTTATTACAGCATTATTTTTAAAGCAGCCCCTTTTATACTGAAAAATGTTCCAATTTGGGTAATAAATTATGTGGTCATGCTAACTTTATAGTCCCCTTTTCCTGTGTTCGCTAAAAAGCTACCACTTCCAGAGTGCCCATTAACTGGACAAGGCATATCACGCCCATCAATTCTAATCCTTAGCACAACGTACTGAGCTTTGTTTCCTTATCCTCATGTGAAAATTGAGCTTCAGGTAATTAAGGCCATATATGCACTAAGTGGCTGAAACTGGCAGGATAAAAACAAAGGTATGTGTGACTCTGAAACCTCTTCAGTGTGTTTCTTCTCCCTCAGCATTCTAATCATTTCTTCACCTCTCTGGATTTCTCCAGATGATATCTTTTCTTCTGCCTTATGTTATGGTTGTGTGGTGGTCTACCCGTAGGAAATGGGAGGGCTCCACAACAACATGGCCTGTGCTGCAATCATTTGTATATCCCAAGGGCCCAAGACATTGTCTGGTCCTTGTAAAGTCCTTAGGAACTGTATTTTTTGGGTTTTTTTGTCGTCTCCCTACTATTCACATTTATCCCAAGTGTTGAATTTAACTCTCATGCTTTTCTGGCTTTCCTAGAGGCAGGCTTCTCACATATTCATTCCACGCACTACTACATCCTCTGATATAGTCAGACACGGTCTGTTGAACACAATTTCCACACGATGATTAGAAAAAGCAGTCCAATCTAAAGCACGTCTGCCCCAACATCCTTTGTTATAATTTGTTAGCACGGCAGGCCACCTCTTGCATTCTGAAAGCACCAGCTTCTTCCTCCTACCCAAGCTGCAGAGACAGTGATGCTTCCTCCCTTGGCAAAGGAAATGTGTTTCCCTTTTTATGTTCACTGCAGCAAGTGTATCCTCCACTCAATAACTGAGGCTTCCCATTACATGGATTTAAGCTAAAGCAGTGGTCCTCGATGCTGGATGTACAATAAAATCACTTGGGGAGCTTTTAAAATATACTGGTCCTTGGACCCCACAGCAGACTAGTTACATCAGAATCTCTGGATACCCACGTTTTCTTAAACTCTCCCTCAGGCGATTCCAACATTCAGTCATGTTGAGAGATACTAAACTGAAAGGAATTTGTCTGTCCCCATTCACACTTCAGAGAATATTCTAAAAGTATCCCCAAATAAGAAAATCTCAAAATATGATTCAAAAAAAAGCCATCCTATTATCATGGTTCCAATTTGTGGCTATTTATTTTTTGTGCTTACACAGTCTTTGCTTCTACACAAATGCAGAGTCATATCCATCCTTACACATAAGTATTAGAGAAATTCTTATTTATTGTTAATGTGGCAATGTATCGTTAAGGTAATTCCACAGCTGCCATCCATAGATTGCTGTTCTCTTTTCATCAATAAATATATAATTTTTAGTGAAGACATCTATATCACTAACAGATCATGTTATGGGTTGAATTGTGTCCTCCTCAAATTGATATGTTGGAATTGTAACCCACAGTTAGAATGTAACTTCAGAATGTGACTTTTTTTGGGGGGAGGAGGACAAAGAATAGTGACTTTATTTGGAAAGCCTGCAGACCAAGAAGATGATGGACTAGTGTCCCAAAGAACCATCTTACCTGTGCTTGGATGCTTTTTTTCTTTTTAAAACTTTTATTGGAGTATAGTCGATTTACAATATTGTGTTAGCTTTTGCTGTATAACACAGTGAATCAGTTATATGTGTACATGTATCCACTATTCCTTGCCCCTCCAAACAAAGAAAAAGAAAATGGGGAGATATTTTTAGTACCTGTCTACCAGGGTTGTTATGAGAATTAAATGAGATACATATGTGCATGAGATAATGGGAGATCAAAAACTTAGTTCAGTGGCTGCCTTATATCCAAGTAAGCATTTGATAAATGCCAGCTGATATTACTTAAGTTGCTATTGAGCTGTAGTTAATAAATTTTAAAAATGTTTGATATTCCTGAGTCTTAAATAAGTGAACACTGGTTACTAAGGAAAAGAAAAAAAAAAGAATGCGACCTTATTTGGAGATAGAGTCTTTACAGAGGTAATCAAGTTAAAGTGAGGTCCTTAGGGTGGGCCCTAATTCAATATGACTAGTGTCCTTATAAAAAGGGAGAAATTGGACATAGAGATACACACGCAGGAAGAACACCAGGCAAGTAAAGGAGAGAGGTCTGGAATCGACCCTTCCCTCATAGCCTTCAGAAGGAATCAGTCCCACTGACACGTTAATTTTGGACTTCTAACCTCCAGAACTATGAGAAAATAAATATCTGTTGTTTAAGCCATCCAGGTACTGTGTTACAGCAGCCCTAGGAAACTAACAGAAATAACCTTCAACTTTGAATCAAGTAGCATTAGACAAGTAACTTCTAAGTCAATTATTTGTATTCAGAAGACAGTTCCCCATAGAAACAACTTAGATATGGACACTGGTTCCCAGGTAAGCCAGGAAAGTTCATTTAAACATGAAATGCACTTTTTGAACTAGACTAAGGAGTCATGTGACAAGTGCAGCAAAACGAAGGAAAACTGTAGTAAAGAAAACTTGCAGAGGAGGTATATGGGTTTTCTCTCCTTACATGGGAAGGCTGGGACTTAGATGTTAAGAAATGGTCAATTCTAATGGTGTGGAGGGCGGGGGAGAAAGGTCCTAAAGTTTGCCTCGTGAGTGTTTCCCAGCACAGTGAGTGTGTCAAAATCAGGGGTGTATACATATTCAAGATCTGAGAAGAGCAGGCCAAGAACCATATGCAAGAGAAAAAACTTTAGGGGAGCTTTGGAACAAGGAGGTGGGCTTCAAGGGTCTGATCCTGAAGGCACAGGTTTGAAGTTACAGAGAGAAGAGCAAAGATTGTATAACAAAGGAGGGTCAGGCAAGAGGGCAGCTTGGGCCAGTGTCCGAGGTCAGGGTTTTTGGGGGTCTCATGTACCTTAGGGTCAGCTTCCCAATCTGTGGACAGGGCAGCTCCATGAAAAGCCCAAAGACATGCATCTTCTTGCCTCCTTTGAGAAAGACTGTTCTTGGGCCAGACCACCAACCATCGTTAGACCAAATATGTACTGACTTTTTCTTCTGACCTCAAATCTCCTGCTGGTGTTGTGCACCTTTGCTACTCTTAAGCAAACACAGCCTTCCTGTGGCTGGGAACACTTTTTCCACTCAATTCTGGTTAAGTTCAATGTATTTCGCATTTTGAATCATTCCCCATCTAGACTTGATTCCACTTCCTCCAATGCAGGTGAATTCACACAGGGCATTGGACGCAACCTCCTACAATTAACTCACAGTGAGTCGGTGACGGATAGCCCATTAAGAGACATGGAGCTACTTGCATTATCCAATGTGGATGCTTACCAAACTAAAAGGATCTCTGTTTCATGAAACTTCAGAGGCTAGAATTGAACTGAGAAATCCATCAATTTGGGCAAAGCCTTAGGGAAGCACTAAGAATGTGTGGCCTAGACAAGCAGGCAGACTAGTCCATCCCTGTAGTTTTATTGTCAACTACTCTCACCTCTTCATGGTTTGCTCTATTCTGATTTCACAAATTTTCGAATAAACCCCAAATTTTCTGCACAATTGTTCCTACAGCAGAGAAATCTGATCATATAGGTTTTGCCAGCTGTCTCTCAACACTAGACTCTGCAACACTAGTGAGTGACTAGTCTCTCACCAGTCACTTCTCTGACTTATGCCTTACATCCCTATATATAAAAACTAAGCCAAAGGTGAAAGTGGAGACCTGAGGAATAACTGAAGTGTTCCTTGGGTCCTCCCTGGGAAGATAGAAAGGTGGGCTTGAAGGTGAGGGCAAAGGTAGCTTCCTGCTCTGTCCTTTGCAGATGTGTGCCTCAGAGCTGGTTTTCCTAATTCCACTCTGAACCCTTTGCTCTTGGACACATTTAGAAATACCAATAAATGTCTTGTTAGGACTAAATGCCCTAACACGTTGGTTTCCTTTCTTCCTTCTAACTCCATCCCTCAGGATGAGGGGTACATAGGAAAGAAGGTCTTCCTCACTCAAAACCCTCATCAAAACGTAACTGTGAAGTATGATAATCTTGTTGCTGTAAATGGGGTTTGAAGACAGATAAGCCTTCTCTGTTGCATTTAACACATTTTCCTATTTTCATTTGGATCAGGAAGGTGTATACAGGACACTATTGTAAAAGGAACCACCTTCAGCAGAAATTCTAGGAACAATTATTTCAACAGGATAAGGAGAAAAGCTGGTGCTGAAGGCCCCTCTTTGTCAATAGGTCGAAGGATCCTGCCCGGGAGCCTTTGCCTGTTACATGTCCTGAATGCAGCAAGGCTGCTTTAATTAGTGACCACTCATTTTGTTTTCTACTCTCTCATCCCACCTCTAGACCTCCCTGTTAGGTGAAAGTCCAACTCCAGTGATGACCTTGGCTGAAGTGTCTCCAAACGTCTTAAATGGCTTAAATGCTATTGGCAAGGGAGCCTGAGCTGTTATAATACAGTAAATTCATCTAGGCCATGAAAGCTGGGCTTACTGGCTCAATAGAGACTCACATTTGGGCACAATTATAAAAGTCATCGTCACGTTCCTCAGAGGGCTTAATCCCAATTACGCGTGCTTTCTAGTGCCATTACTTAGTTTACCTTCCAGAGCATACTCAGCTGGGCAAAATAATTATGTCTGTGTCCCAGAAATGGAACGTGAGAAAGTCTTAAAAGACCCATATTTCATATTAATACCAAATTACATATTGGGTGGGCTTTTTTTCTTAGTTTAAAAAGAACTGGTGATGAAGGTTACTAATTTAAATAAGTCTTTTGCCCACCCCAGCACCCACACTATCACCTCCATAGCGCACGGAGGCTGACACAGCTCACAGCAGCCACTGGAAGGAAAGCATTCACAGAACAGCAGCTTGGATTTTTCAGTTGATGACAGCTTTATTATTGCATCTTGAACTAATGTCTTTAGCTCATGGAGTTGCAGGGGAGAAGTTCCTCTGATAAGGCTCAAGTACAATCTATGCTGGGAAAAAAACATGACTACAAGTGATCTATAAGGGAACCAAACTCTTCTCTTTGACAAGAACAAAGGTCTCATTCTTTACATAGCTTCACTCTTAACCTAACAGTCCAGGGTTCAAGGCCATTTTGTAGCCAACCCTGTATTCAAGGACAGCAGAAGTGGCTTAGATACTGGTTCTCCTTATCTGCCTGGCATCTAGTGGCATAGCTGAGCCTGCATCTAATGAGTGAATGGTGGAAAGCAACTTGAATACAGGTTCTCTCTGCAGCACTCACTTACCATGTAATCATCAGCCAGTTCATCCATTCACGTACTCCATTCATTCACTCAACATTTGCTTATGTTCCTTTCAATGAAAAGAACATAAGCAAATGTTGAACATACGCAAGGTACTTGAAATATGTCACTGAACAAAATAGACAGAGCTTTCTATCTTCATGGGGCTTAGATTCCAGGGGAGCAGAAAGTAACGAGAAAAAAAAAAATACATGAATTACATAGTTTGTAAGAAAATGGTAGAATCTGGAGAATAAAAGGGAGTAGGGAATGGCAGCAAGGGGAAAAGGGCATACAAGTTGCAATTTTAAAACATGAGGGTAGGTTAGACATGATTGAAAAAGAGACACAGAAAGTGATAGATGTAGCCAGCAGACATCTGGGAGAGAAGCAGTCTGCATCAGTAACCCAAGGAAATAGCAAGAGTGGCAGATCTGGGTGAGCCGGGTGAGAGAAGACACAATCTGAGAAAAGATGACAGCCAGATCGTGTGAGGCATGTCATCATTCTTTGTGGGTGGCATTATGAATCAGTATTGTCCTCAGACTCTCGTTTTCTGAAATGCCCAAAACTTCTGTGCACATGCATGTCACAACTTCGAGAGACCCCTCAAGACCCTAGATCTTAGCTCCTTCACTGATATTCAGAGTCATAAGTGAGCTTTGCCCATTATGACCTTCCACACTTTCACTACCATAACAGACCACACTGGCCAGACTAGATGAGTTTTCTCTTCCCCAAGAAATCTAGTTTTCCATTTCCTTACCCAAGCAGCGTCTTTCAGCTTCCTTTATGGTGCCCATGGTTGCACTACTTTCCATCTACTCACACGTAATTAGCTCGTAATGATCCATTTTTCTCTACTCAGTTCAGTCCCCAAACTTAGAGTGAATTGTGATTATTAACTTCTTTTTTTTTTTTTTTTTTTTTTTGTGACTCTGTGCTTTCA
>NW_020172738.1:3486353-3539888 GCF_003031525.2 Neophocaena asiaeorientalis asiaeorientalis | reverse complement strand
TTTTTTTGCGGTACTCGGGTCTCTCACTGTTGTGGCCTGTCCCGTTGCGGAGCACAGGCTCCGGACGCGCAGACTCAGCGGCCATGGCTCACAGGCCTAGCCGCTCCATGGCATGTGGGATCTTCCCGGACTGGGGCATGAACCCGTGTCCCCTGCATCTGCAGGCGGACTCTCAACCACTGAGCCACCAGGGAAGCCCTGATTATTAACTTCTTGTTAGACCACGTGACTATGTAGATTAAGACATAGTCTTAACTGTTAATTATGAATGGCATCTTCTTTGTAAAATGGTTGTTTTGACATTAAACATGATCTGTATCATTTTTTCTTTAAATGGGAGGATTCCAAAAGATTAGAATTCTAACAGAAGGTTTTCATCTTTGCCTGATCTCATAGAATCCCCAGGGTTTGCTTTGTTTGCCATTGATTCAGTGTAGTTTTAACATATAGAAATTTTGGGGCTAAGATACTTAGTAATTCTGGGAAGTTGTCATATAACAACTTTTATAATTTTTAGACATTTGTTAAGAAATCAAATCCAGAGGCATGACTTGTAGCTCCAGATGTCCCAAAAGACAGAAACTTGTGGACTCCTTTATCATGACAGTATTGAAATTATGGGTAAAATTTCCATTAAAATGCATTATGTCTCATCTTTCCTAACTAACACTGACTCTGGTTTCTGAGTTATACACATGATACATTAGTAAAACTCCATAAATATACATCAGTACTTTGTCCCACCCAAACCAAAACTGTTGTTTATACACTCTGAAGATAAGATTTCTTCTAGTGAAGTAATACTTTGAGCTACAACTTTGCCTTAACTAACTATGAACTTTCATCTAATAAGAATTTAGTTACTATAATACTAAATTCTAAAAATTTTAAGAACGATTATATAATTAATGAGTTTATAATTAATAAGTATATCATTAATAAGCCTCCCTAATCTCACTTTAGCATCACTAATAATCAAATTAGTGTTCGTTAATACGGAGTTTTAGAAGTGTTATGAGTCTCATTCATGTGATTAGATTTCAATTTCCCTACCACATGATAAAATTCATGACACCTGAAATTGTGTCTTCTGCTTTTTGGGTTTGTTTTGCTTTCTATAACACAGAAACCAGCCACACAGGGAAGATACGGCAAAGATTTTATTTTCTCTTATTTTTTGTCTCAACTCATCTGGGGGCCCAGAGGGGGAGATGGGGTGCTCTTAGCATCTGTGTGTGAGCATCTTGTCTTCCCACTGCTGAGTTCTCCAGAGAGCTACAGTTTGGCCCATGGAACAGCATTATTAAAGTTCCATCCTCACCAGCTGCATTAATCTTCATTGTCTTTCAATCTCTTCCAACCTCCCCCCATCCATATGACTTCTAGGGGACTCAAGTTTATTCAAAGTCATGTGAATTTTGTCAGTAAATTTTATAAAATTATCAATAATGTATACTATTATTTCTAAATAGTCTATTAATAAAATTGTACTGCCTCTAAAGTAATTCCCTTATGTCATCAAATAAATCCATATGGTAGTTTCTTTCAACATTAAGCTTCAGTCTGCTTGTCTTATGGTTTGATTGATATTCCTTTAGGGCAGGCTAAGATTTGGGAGAAAAAATGCAATTCATTTCCAAACTGGAATCCAGGCAGGTAAAATCTATTTCCCATATCAGATTTCAGACACATATCCACATGAACAATAAAATGAAGAAAAATAAAAAGGTCTGTGGTCTTCTGGCATGCAGTAATATTTGGGATGAAACATGCATGTTGGATGAATGTAAGAAAAATGTGAGGTGGTGTTTACATAATTGATAGAACAGAGCTGCACAAGATTCTGAGCTCATTAAATGGAAATATATATTTTGGCCCATCCAGGAGAAATGCTTCCAGAAGAAAATACTTGATATAGCAAAAGAAGAGTGTTGGCGTTCATATGACTATGATGTGACCTTTATTGAGGGGATAAAAAGCACCAAATGGTGATTACAGATGAATTACTCCATAGACTGGGATTTTCAAGAGGAATCTTATTTCTAAATCTTGAGGCAGTGGGACAAAAGAGACGTATCTGTTTCTATTATTAAGAAGAATGTGAATCTCGGAATGAAAAACAATCTGCAACTTCAAAGAGAGAGAGCTGACAGCAAAATATTTGAATTAATTAGAGAAATACAGTGTTGTTCATTGGTGGGTACTTTTTGTAGGCATATTTCAAAACATCTGTGCTTGTTTCCATGGAGATGGTGGATGGTTTATTTTGTTGTTAATACACCACATGGGCATGAAAGATATTTGAGGAAGCTACCTGATGGAAAACTAAATATAGACATTTCCAGACAGTCTTAGAGAAGTTACAACCTCCAGACCTAGGCAGAAGTTGGTACAATTCCTTGATGAACTATGCCAAGTTAAATGAACTTTGGCTATTTTCTGAATACTTGCAGCCTTCTTAGAAATGATACTGAAAATATTAGTCTTGATGTCCACTGGATAGGGGACTCAAGTTTGAAGAGTTCCAGAAAATAAAAATAAGCTCATCCATTTCAAATGTTTAGAAAATAATAAATAATAATAAGCCAACTCAGAATGTAAATCCCGCCCGTGAAAAGCTCAATGCCTCAGGTTTTGTTTTCTTATACGGGCCTTCTACTTTTTCTCTCAAGGTCACCACTCTCCATTATTTTTCTATTTCCTTCTAAAGCAGAGAGTTCCTCTTGTTCCTTGGGTTATAATTTTCCCACCCAAATTTTTATCAAAGTGGAGAAAGTGGAACAGATATGAAGCAGTTTTAGTACAGTTATTTTTTTTTTCCATCTTCTTTCCTTCTGTCACAATCTCTTCTTTCATTAACTGTGCCTCTTCAGATTTTGTCCATTAGTACAACTGAACTTTATCAATGGAGGCAATAGTACAACTGAACTTTATCAATGGAGCCAAGACCCTTCTACTTCAGAGTGTTCAGTGTTGAAGGGAATGGAACATTATGTTCTATGGTTTGGCATGTTCGTTCAAATTTCAGTGTAATTCGAAACTTATTAGTTTCATTGTTGGTCTAGCAAGCTTACATCCATGACATCACTTATTTACACCATTAACCCATAAGAATTATGGGTTTCAGAATTTCCTATAAGATGGGCAGGTATCTGCAGATGCCAAGCACTTTTGGGTTGTTTTGAATCTAATTAGCAAGAGAATGATGACACCAAATTAATTTCAAAACCTGCTCTGAAAATGCCAGTAGTCAAAAAGATTTAGTAATTTGATATCATGCTACTTAGAGAAACAGATGGAAGTTTCTCGACATTAGTGTTGATCTCAAAGTGTCGTTTAATAAAAATCAATACTTGAACTAGGCTAAGTTATTTTTGAATTATCTTCTTTCAAAACACACACCATGAAGTTAAAGGTAGTCAAGGTTCCCATTAACTTTGTTGCTTAAAATTTACCTCTCATATTTGAAATACACTGGGGATCACAGTTCAGTGGGTGACATAACAAAGAGAATGTAAAATAAAGTACCAAATCCAAGGATAAATTACTCCAGACTCAGCACCGATTTTCTTTTAAATTCTCAACCATACAGATGGATGGAGAAAACATAACTGATCAAAGAAAATATTTATAGAAGTGATGGATTTTTAAATTCTCGGTCATGCTGAACTGCTATATACCAATAAATCTTGGAGAACATTTTCTTGAAGGGTCATGGTGACATAGTTCAATAAACAGAGCAGGAGACTGAGTGCCAGGAAATTTGGTTGTGACCTAGTTTTGCCTCTCACTAGGTTAAAAATATTTATTATTTTTTTAAATAATGATGTTATTTTCCAAATACATATTAGCTAAACTAAAAGAAACAAAGATAAAACAGCACATAAAAGTGACATATTTAGCACTTAACAATATGCCAGGCAGTATTATGATATCAGTATCAGTATTACGATAGCACTTGGACATTTCCATCTGTTGAAAAATTCTATGAATTAAGTATTATCCTCACTTTTCTCATGAGGAAACTGAAACACAGCAAAGTGAAGCAGCTTATTTAAGAAGATAAAAAATGGTTGGTAGTGGGAAGCAGCCACATAGCACAGGGAGATCAGCTCGATGTTTTGTGACCGCCTGGAGGGGTGGGATAGTGAGGGTGGGAGGGAGGGAGATGCAAGAGGGGAGAGATCTGGGAACATATGTATATGTATAACTGATTCACTTTGTTATAAAGCAGAAACTAACACACCATTGTAAAACAATTATGCCCCAATAAAGATGTTTAAAAAAAATGGTTGGTAGATTAATAGTTTGAAACTTGTTTCCAGGGTCTATGCCATTGACCACTGTGGTCCACAGCCCCTGAATAAGGATGGAAAGACTGGTCAGAAATTCTGATTAAACTTTTCCTGCTATCTTTACTTTACAGGGTTTTACATTTAATTATACTTGAATTTAAGAGAAGCAAAATAAATTGCAGTAAAAGTGAAGGGATTGTTAAAATGCACATACATCTTTCTTCATCATCAGAGATAATTGTTTCTGAAAGTGTCCCCAAAGTTTAAGAAAAAAAGGAGTTCATGACAATATCAGGATTCGCATGTGTTTATTATTTTAGTGTATATCAGTTGACTCCCTGTTATGAATGTAGAAGGAATAAATATACTTTGCTTCTCCCACTGCCCACCTTGATTTTTATGCTTTTATTATTATTATTATTAATAGCATTTAAATTCTGTTTTATAATTATAATTGCAAAAGTGATTAAACCTACCAATAATACTATATTTTAAAATGATGAATTTAAAAATGGTGAGCACTTATCTCTGAACTCTGAATTCTTCCATGCTTGAGAATTTGTCCTTTGCCCTTATACTCAAGTGCAAGCTTAACGAGGTATAAAGTTCTTGGTTATACTGTCCCTCCCTCCCTTCCACACCCATCACTATCAGAATTTTTTTTTAAAATATTAACTCACCGTTTTCCAGCAGTGAATGGAGTTGTGAAGAATTCTGAAATCATTCTGCTATTTTCCTGTGTGTGTGTGTGTGTGTGTGTGTGTGTGTGTGTGTGTGTGTAGGTGACTTACTTTTCAGTCTGCATGCCTATATAATTATCTCTTTTATTCTTGAATTTCAGAATATGTCTCATTGTTGATCATTCCATTTCAATTATTTTTCTCCCAGACACTGTGCTCTTTCAAAATGAATTTAAAAAAATTTACTTCAGGAAAATTTTCTCCTATCATATCTTTCAGCATATTTTTTTTCAGTTTCATTATTCAGTTTGTATATTGGATCCCTGTGTCATATATGCACATATTCTCCATAATGATTTTTATGTCTTTGCTCTTTATTTATTTTAAGGTTGATTTGAGAGGCCAAGAAGAAAGTGTTTAGTTATACTTGTTCAATTTTCTTGTTGTTTCTAGTGTGCTTTTTTATCTCTCTAATATTTTTTCTTTATGCTTCTTTGACTTTTTTTGTGCACAGCCAGCTTGCTTTTTGTCTCCTAGTTTTGTCTTATTATCTCTTCGTTGAATCCTTGAGTCTCTTCTTTGAGCTTTCCTTTAAAAAAATACAGGAATAAATCATGTTGTCTGTTATTACTTTGAGACTATGAAATGCCATTTTTCTTAATTTTCCTTCCTTTTTTAATAAATAAGGCTCCTTTGTATTCATATTTCATTCAACTATTGCTTATGTATTTTATACATTCTTTTTGGCCTTGTGCACTTTTGCTTCATGTATGTTTCCTTTGTATTTTTCCTCCCAGTATCTGTGCTGACTCCTTCTGTGTCATGGAGAGGGGAATTATCTGGAAGAGTCTGCAGCTCTTGGTGGGTCTGGTTGTCCCAAATGTCTCATCAAGCCAGACACTGTTGGTACACCTTTCTTCACTTTCCCTCCTTTGATCCATGAGGACATGTTCCCTCAATTTTGAGTATCCAAGAGCCAGTAACATCTTTGAGGAAACAGGCTCTATCGTCTCCCTGCTATCCTGCCTCACCTGTCACCTCCCTAGGCTAGTTGGTTGGGTCATAGTCAAGTGAAAATGATGTTGCTGGTGTGAATACTTCAGTTGTGTTTCCCCTGCAATTTTGTGGTTTCTAGAAGGATACTTCCTAATTCTGCCAAAGGGTGACCGTGGCTCTAGAGCTACCAGGTCTAATCAAAGGCTTTGTGACAAGGCAATCATGACTGCTGAATTTGATTCTGTTTCTGAGTTTCTTCACCTGTTTTAGCATAGAATTCACATTATTTGGAAGGTAGGCATCAAATAGGGTATGACTTTGGGTTATGGCCGTGTCCTTATTTCATTGAGGATATTATTTTTCTGTTACTTTCTACTATTTGTTATTTGTAGTGAACTTAAGGAGGAGTGAATAAACATGCAATTACTACACGATCTTTATTTAGAAGTTGCTTTGAGGGACTTCCCTGGTGGCGCAGTGGTTAAGAATCTGTCTGCCAATGCAGGGGACATGTGTTCAAGCCCTGGTCTGAGAAGATCCCACATGCAGTGGAGCAACTAAGCCCATGCACCACAACTGCTGAAGCCCACGTGCCTAGAGCCCGTGCTCTGCAACAAGAGAAGCCACCACAATAAGAAGCCCGCGCACTGCAACAAAGAGTAACCCCCGCTCGCTGCAACTAGAGAAAGCCCGCACGCAGCAACAAAGACCCAACGCAGACAAAAATAAACTGATAAATTAAAAAGTACTATTATTATAACCGCATTTTAAAAAACTGTTAAAAAAAAAAAAAACGAAGTTGCTTTGAATTCTTAGAGCAAATTGGCCAATGAGGCCCAACTAAGCGTGTGCAGAAGACTGCTTGTTCTTTATGCTGATTGCCAATTTTCCTTTGGATTTCTCCTTAATTGTGTATTTCCTGCTATGCTTCCTACTCCTCTACTTCAGGGACCCCACCTCTACCCACCCCTCAATACACTCCTGACCCAAATAAAAGCAAGAAACTAGTAAAGGAATATGATTCTCAGAAAATCTTCCATAGGTAAGTTCTACTTTAATATGATTACTTCAGTGTGAACCTGTCCCCGAGATGTTTATGTTTATATTTGAATTAGATGTTTATATAGTTCTAGATGAAAGGCAATTGCTCTGTAGAAAAGAAATCCTAGGTATCAGGCAGAGGTGAAGGATAATTTTGGAGGCAAGGGGAATTTTCTGGAACTCTGAAAATCAACCACTGGCCTATACCTCAGAGCAGCCTGACCTTTTGTTCTTCAGTTACAATATAGGCAAAACTTGCAAGCAACCTGTCACATTTCCTTAGTCATAAGTACTTTATGAGAAAAAGGAGATCTTGAAGTGTTTTGGCAACTCTTCAGTACACAAAATAAATGTGTGTAAAATAACCATATGCAAATGAGGATTATTAAGGATTTTAACAAGCTCAATATTCTCTTGAGTATACTAACATTCTCTGATAAGCATGGAGACACTATCAGATTGCTTAGAAAATCCTGCTTTTATTAAAAATAAGGCAAAGATAATCTTCTTGCGGATACGGAAATTATTGGACTCAGAATTGATAAGGTTGTCCTATATCATAGTAATAATCATATTATATAAGTCATATAATCTACCTTATTATGATTAAACTAACAACTTCACAGCATACCTCATTCAAAATATACTGAATAGTAAATATTTAGCAGAACAAATTTTAGTTGTGATATGTTTTATGATTTATGAAAATAGTGCCATTTTTCCAATTATTAAAGTAATATATGTTCAGGATAAAACATATTAAGATAATATTAAGAAAAGAGATGTTTAAAAAGTTAAAATAATTCTTACCCATATAATCCACATGTAATCACCATCAAGATGTGAGATATGCAACCTTACAACCTTTGTGAATTTTCTCCATGTCTATGCTTTACAGTTATTAAGAACAGGAAAAACTGGAAAACGTGAGGGCAGTCTTCTAAGAGTTGAATTATTATGAGAACATGCTTTGTTGTTGATATTGATAACCAAATTCAGGTTCCTAGAACCTGTGTCTTTTAGCCACAAGAAACATGGTTAAAACAAATTTCCCACAGTTTGGAAGGAAAACCAAGGCATGACAATATGGGAGTCAAGATAGCACTGGCAAATTCTTAAAATATGTTTAAATATCAAATAAAAATACAAACTTTGAATTGTTTTCAGAATTGAGATTATTGATTTATACCCACAGCTAATTTTACGCTTTGATGTTAACATGGAGAGCATTCTTATCCTGGATTTTGCATAGAGCTGTTCGAACAGTAAGATATATATATGTGCATCTGTCACAGATTTGTGATTCATACGTCTTCAGGAAAGTCATGTGAAATGTTTAGTTTAAATAGTCTATTAGCCCAATGAACCATTTTACTTATGATTATTTCATATAGCTATCTCCTCCTTTGATTTCCCAATTATATAATCAAAAATTTTAATATTTGTTAAATTGGAAATGTAAGCCACTTCCAAGAAATGATAAAGAAGTTGTACTGAGAGCACTAATTAGGAACACTGAGAGGTCATTTTGAGCCTTTCACATCAGACATGTAGAATACATTAAAATTAATGTGATAGAATATACTCATTGATGTCTGTCACCCGTTAACTCAGTCGGAACACACTGAATTAAACTCCACGGGCTCTTTCAGCCCTTGCTTCAGGAAGGGCAGGTACTTAGGAGGGAGCTGGGTGCTCCAGGGACCCAAAGTCACAGTCTAGTCGTCAGATACCATCTACTTGATCCAACTACCTGTGGCTCCCAGCCTCCAGTCCGGGGTAAGCACAGGCTGGAGGCAGCAGGTTCATTATGGGACAGCATGGTTTTTCTCATTTGATAGGTGGTAATCATCATGGAACTGGTTATGAAACATTCACCAAGCATGCCTTTCTGTTTCTCAGCACAAACAATTGCAAGAGCATTCCCGAAATTTAATATGACTAAGTATATGGTAAAACTTATTTTTATTTTTTTAATAATATTTTTATTTTAGAATAGTTTTAGATCTACAGAAAAGTTGTGGAGAGAGTTCCTGACAGCACATACACAGTTTCCCCTACATTTGTCACAGTTAATGAAACAGTATTGATACAGTATTATTAACTTGTTCAGATTTCCTTAGTTTTTACCTCATGTCCTTCTTCTCTCTCACGGTCCTGTCCAGGATATCATGTTACATTTAGTTGTCATGTTTCCTTAGGTTCCTGTTGACTGTGACAGCATCTCACAGTCCTTGTTTTTGATAAGTTTCCTTGTTTTGACAGTTTTGAGGAATACTGGTCAGGTGTTTTGCAGAATGTCCCACAGGTGGGGTTTGTCTGATCACAGCGTATCAAGGGTACATACTATCAACATGACTTATCACAGCTGACATTGGTCCTGATTACCTGGCTGAGGTCATGTCTCTCAGGTGTCTTCACTGTGAAGCTACTCTCTTTTCCCACCCCTTCCATACTGTCCTCTTTGGAAGGAAGTCACTATACACACACAGCCCACACTTCACTGGGGAGTTCAGCTTCAACTTCCCAAAGACAAGGTATCTTCATAAATTATTTGGGATTCCTCTCCCAAAGAGGTTCACTTTTTTCTTTTTTAGGTTTGGTTGTTTTTCTTTTTTTTTAATACAAATTTTAAAGATTATACTCTGTTTACAGTTATTATAAAGTATTGACTATATTTCCCATGTTGTGCAAACATCTTTGTAGCCAATCTTATACCTAATAGTTTGTACCTCCCACTCCCTCACCACTATATTGCCCCCCCACTAGTTTGTTCTCTATATCTGTGAGTCTGCTTCTTTTTAGCTATATTCACTAGTTTGTTGTATTTTTTAGATTACACATATAAATGATATACAGTAGTTGTCTTTCTCTCTCAGACATATTTCACTTAGCATAATGCCTTCCAAGTTCATCCATGTTGCTGCAAATGGCAACATTTTGTCCTTTTTTATGGCTGAGTAGTATTCCATTTTTCACAGAACTGGAACAAATAATTTTTAAACTTGTATGGAAGCACAAAAGATACCAAATAGCCAATACAATACTGAGAAAGAAGAACAGACTGACTTCAGAAGAAGACACTTCTTGACTTCAGATTATACTACAAAGATACAGTAATCAAACAGTATGGTACTGGCACAAAAACAGACACATAGATCAATGGAAAAGGATAGAAAGCCCAGAAATAACCCCACACCATGTTGTCAATTAATCTACAACAAAAAAGGCAAAAATATACAAAGAAAAGACAGTCTCTTCAGTAAGTGGTGCTGGAAAAACTGGACAGTTACATGTAAAAGAATGAAATTCTCTAATACCATATAGAAAAACAAACTCAAAATGGATTAAAGACATAAATGTAAAAACAGATACAATAAAACTCCTAGAGAAAAGCATAGGCAGAATCCTCTCTGACATAAATCACAGCAATATTTTTTTGATTTGTCTCCTAAAGTAAAAGAAATGAAAACAAAAATAAACAAATAGGACCTAATTAAAAGTTTTTGCACAACAAAGGAAACCACCAACAAAACAAATAGACAACCTACTGAATGGGAGAAAATATTTGCAAATGATATGATCAATAAGGGATTAATATCTGACATATATAAACAGCTCGTATCACTTAACATCAATAAAAAATGGGCAGGAGAACTGAATAGACATTTTTCCAAAAAGGAAATCTAGAGAGCCAACAGGCACATGAAAACATGCTCAAAGTCATTAATTATCAGGGAAGTATGCAAATCAAAACCACAATGAGATATCATCTTATACCTGTCAGAATGGCTATCATCAAAAAGAACACAAATAACAAATGTTGGCAAGGATGAGGGGAAAAGGGAACCCTCTTACACTATTGGTGAGAATGTAAATTGGTGCATCCACTGTGGAAAACAGTATGGTGGTCTCTCAAAAAACTAAAAATAGAACTACCATATGACCCAGCAGTTCTACTCCTGGCTATATATATATATATATCCCAAAATATTAATTCAAAAAGATACATGCACCCCAATGTTCATAGCAGCATTATTTACAACCACCAAGATATGGAAGCAACCTGTGTCCATCAACAGATGAATGGATACAGGTGATGAGGTTCACTAGCTTTAATCTGCATCCCTCAATTAATATTTAAAATGCAAGTTGGTCATGACTTCAAACTGGAGTCATTACACATCTTAAACTGCCATTTACTGTCATTTTCTACCCAGTTACTTAATTTCCTACATTCCTGGAAGACTGAGGCCACAGCAGGTCCCCATGGGTGTGGATTGGCTTGGAACTCATTGAACACCTCAGAGGATGTGTTCTCTCTATTTTATTCCTTTCCATTTGCTCTTCCTTTGATGATAAGTCAGTGAAAAGTTTTTCTGTGGAAGTTATAGTCTTCTTTTTTTTTTTTTTTTTAACATTTTCAGAAGGTTTTAATTCATTCAAGGACACAAATAAAATTAGTCATAAGTTCTTTTCAGCGGATTTGTGTAGTTTTCTTTATGTTTACTGGCTTTTCATTTTCTACAGTTGAGCACAAAATGTTTTATTAACCCACAGCCTGATTCAGATTTAAAAGCACACATTCATACTTAGGTTATATATTTAGTAAACAAGTCTATTAAGAAACTTTTAAAATATTTTAGGTGAACCTAGAAAAGACTCTTGAATTTTTTTGGCCTCAGTGTCCCAATCTATGAAATAGAACTACCACTAATAATTTATTACAGTATATTATATATGTACTATTTTATATATATAATAGTATAGGTAATTTACATAAATAATTGGTATCATATATACCAATAAATAGTACATATTACTATAAAACAAAATAATAAACATTTTAATGTATTTTTTATGGAATTCACATTTTTAAAAATATCATGCTTTCAATAGATTATTATGAAGTGGTTTTTTTGTGCTGAGTCTTGTATTACAGTGGGGACATGAGGAGGAAATCAACAAGATCCTGTTCCCAAGAAATATCAATCTCATGGGAGTTCTGTCCAGGTAACAAACTCTCCATCCACATTGATCCAATGCAACAATCTGGAAATAATAACTCACAAAACTTATATAAGCCCTGCAGTTCTGCACAATGTTTCCAATCATTTCTGTAAAATCAAAGACAAAAGATGTTTCTGATTTTTTTTTTTTTTTTTTTTTTTTTTTTGTGGTACACGGGCCTCTCACTGTTGTGGCCTCTCCCGTTGCGGAGCACAGGCTCCGGACGCGCAGGCTCAGCGGCCATGGCTCACGGCCCCAGCCGCTCCGCGGCATGTGGGATCTTCCCGGACCGGGGCACGAACTCGCGTCCCCTGCATCGGCAGGCGGACTCCCAACCACTGCGCCACCAGGGAAGCCCCGATGTTTCTGATTTTGATGTGTGTGGGTGTATCTTCTTAAAAAAAAGAAATAAGAACAAAAATTTCAACTCACAAATAAATTATAAGTCAATTTGGGGGTGAAGAAGCTAGCAGAGTAAGCTTACAGAGAATTTATTATGATGTTTAAGTACTTTGAAATGTGAGTTTCCTAGCAGAGTAAGCTTACAGAGAATTTATTATGATGCTTAAGTGCTTTGAAATGTGAGTTAGAAGGATAAGTACTGAAGGAGGCTAGATTTCTGTGGCCTTTTCAGTATAAATTCAAACCAACATTTCTTTGGGTCTTTCATCAGAGCTTCAAAGTCCCCCAAGACACAATCACATCCTAATATTCTTGATAAAAGTCTGAATGTTCAGCCTCAGATGCAGAATGAAGAAAAAGAAACTCTGTCTTCTAGGATTTTAGCACAAAAAAGCAAGCACAGGTGGGAAGCACAGGCTATGAAGAGACACAGAGAAATCCCTCCCTTCCTCCCACTCTCCCGTCCCTTGAACCCAAAATTGCTGACATTTTCAGCCCAGCTCCATTTCCTCTCTCATAAACACCTGGTTGCTAACTCACTACTCAAACACATCAGGATTCAGCGATGCTATGTCCGCAAGGCCAGCTATAGAACTGCCAGTCACAGTGAAAACCGAAAATGCAGGACCCTTTGTGCACAGTTATTGAGAATTTCAAGATGGCAACAACGGAGCCTTAAATCAAGGACCAGTCTCTTTTGAGGGGCTGATCCTGTGCCATTGTATAGTCACATGCCCCTGAAGCCAGCCCTGCAGACTGGACATGCAAAGTACTCAACAGGGAAAATTTTATTTCAGAATCCCAGATTGGCTTTTCTTTTGGATAAGTAGTTGGAAGTAGGGAAGAACTATTGTTTCCAGGCTGCTCTGCCCAATGGGAAATGTCAGGTGTTAGAACTTCCTTTAGGCAGGAGCCCCTTAATAAGAAGAGTGGGGAGCAGTGTGATGGGGAGGTGTCTATATGGGAAAAGAGAAAAGGAGAGTCTCACATCACAGCTGGGAGGGGGGTGTTTGGGGAACCAGAGAGAGGATGAGAGTAGAGAGAGGTTGTTGTTGTCATTGTTGTTTCCTTTAAGAATATGAGAAAGTTAGGACTTCCTTGGTGGCACAGTGGTTAAGAATCAGCCTGCCATTCAGGGGACATGGGTTCGAGTCCTGGTCCGGGAAGATCCCATGTGCCGTGGAGAAACTAAGCCCATGCACCACAACTACTGAGCCTGTGCTCTAGAGCCCGTGAGCCACAACTACTGAGCTCACGTGCCACAACTACCGAAGCCTGAGCGCCTAGGGCCCATGCTCCACAACAAGAGAAGCCACCACAATGAGAAGTTCACACACTGCAACAAAGAGTAGCCCCTGCTTGCAGCAACTAGAGAAAGCCCATGCGCAGCAACAAAGATCCAATGCAGCCAAAATAAATGAATAAATAAATAAAACAAATTTATTAAAAAAAGAAGAAAACAGTTGCAAAAAAGTTTAAAAAAAAAGAATATGGGAAAGTTGAGACAGAAAGGAAGATTGAGCAAAAGTTTACTATGCATAAAGAATAAACCTCCATTTTAGAATTTTTTTCAAATGACATAAAGATTTGCATTTCTACAATTAAAGGTATTATACCACATTACAGTTTCAATGAATATGATTCCATAACCAAAAATGGCCATGTAGAACCCTGGGTTTCATAGGAGTTACGTAATAAAAATATTATTAGTAAATTCCTAATTCGTTACCATCAGTTTTTTTGCCTTAATAGAAGTTCACTTGATGGACTTAGTAATGCAAGTCACAAATTAAGTCTTAAGTCAAAGATTCACTTGAAAGAGAGAATCCTGAGAACATATTGATTAAAGTGTTGCAGGGATGCCATTCACAGCTTTATTCTTCTCAATGCTGCTACAACTGGTGGAATAAATAGACCTCTCTGCTCTTATTGATATATTCCAAATTAGACGACAAAATAATATATAGGAAATAAAAAGTGTTATTAGGTTAAAATAGTTTTACCAGCATCTTGATCTAATAGCAGCTCTCGGTTGGTGTTATTGCGTCAACTATAGAATTTCGAAAGTCTAGAGAAAAAGACAAAATCATATTCTCCAAAAGGTTCTCCCCTAATAAACTTCCCTGAACTGGGCATTGGGAAACAATCAATTTAGGGTCTTAGGTCCTGACAACCCCTTGGAAGAGAGCAGAGCTAAGTGTTAGATTGACAGCCTCTTATGAAATCTGAGAAGCTGGACAAGAATATACAGGCTTTAGGGTGGTGTGAAAGCCATACGCATTCAGTAGAAACCTTCCATTGAATTTTGCATTTTGCCCTTTTTGTGATCTGCAGCACCATGGCTATTCCCTCGAGTGAGGTGCAGCTTCCAGTCACCCAAACCATCACAAGGGTGAACAAATTACAACCGTTCTGGACCCAGACAACCTTCCTCTATTTCACCTTCACTACAAGTATTCAATAAATTCATGAGATATTCGACATCTTGTCATAATATAGGCTTTGTGTTAGATGATTTTACCCAACTGTAGGCTAGTGTAAGTGATCTGAGCACATTTCAGGTAGACAAGGCTAAGCTATAATGTTAATTTGGATGCATTTTTGACTTATGATATTTTCAACTTACAGTGGGTTTATCGGGATGTTACCCATCCTAAGTCCAAGATGATCTATATACCTGAATAGAAGTCTGACTCACCTTCACACAAATCAGCCCAACCTTACAAACGCCAAGGAAAAATTAAGGGCTATCCCACCTGTGGTTTCAGTTTTGTTGCTGAAATGTACAAAGAAGAGGGAAACAGAAAAATAGTACTAATCTCAGAAATTCTCTATTTAATTCTTTCCTCTATAGAACTATTTTCAATAAATTGTACTTTGGCCTTATGGCACTGGTGTACATTGGAAACCAATAAAAATGCCTCTTTGTCTACTGTAAGAAAATTGTTGAAAACATCATTGTTGAGAACAGTCATATCTCTGACATAGGACCCTAAGGAAAAATGTTTCTTTGCACGTGTTCTGAACAACAGATAAGTAAGGAGCTCCTAGTTCTGCCTTTGATGAGATTCTAGAGAGAAGGGCATCCCTTTCCTATCAGAATTATGTCTTCGATGGAGATGTTTCCTGTAGGTCCGAACAAGAAGCAACATTCAGAATTTAGAGAACAGAGTCACATTGGATAGGGATTGTGGCAGCCATCCCCTGATAGTGTTAGGGGTCCCAATAGAGACAGTTTAGCTAGCAACATCATTTATAGGACAATGCCGGTCCCCAACTCTACGGCATCTTTATACTTGAAAAATGTTTTTAAAGGATGAATATCAAAGCAACTTTAAGGAGGAAACTAAGAAGCAATGGCAATAAGTATTCTGAGAAATGCAAGAAGGTAAAGAGAAAAGTTCCATCCACTTAAAGATGTATGTGAATGAAAGTGTACTAATGGGTTGATTGTGTATGTGAAGTGTCTATATGTATACACACACGTAATTACATACTGTGTGTGCAGCGTGTACATACAGTTGTATGTGTGTATATACATACACACCATAAACACACTGTCAGCCCATTGGTACAGTTTCATACGCACACTGATATATGATTTTACATGTGTACATATACATATAATTGTATGAGCATATATATATGATAGTATATGCATATATAGTTTTACATATAAGATTGTATATATGTTTTATATGTTTTATGTATGATTGAATATGTATATATATACACATATTATGGCACATAGATATGATTATATATTTGTATTTTAATATATGTTTACATATGTGTATCTGTGCATGTGTGTGTGTATATTATACATTTTTAGTTTTTAAAGCACTCAGCAGCAGTCTACCACATTATTCCTGAACTTGGTTACTTCCTTGACTTATCAACCAGTGAAGTAAAAATGTAACCTTGATTCCCAGTATAAGCTCAGGAAGCCCTGATGATTCACCATGGACTTTGGGACTTATCTGACTAAGGTCAACGTGGTGGGGAATTAGATATATTATGTATGTGCTATATATATATATATATATATATATATATATAACATACATAACACATTATGTATGTTATACATATATTATGTGTGTTATATATATATATTATGTATGTTAATAAATTAACATATATTAGTATGCTAATACTGCTGGTTCCTACCTCCTGCAATACAGTATGATACAGAAGAAAAATAGTGTGACAGTGTCGGTCCCTTGACCAATCAAATATATATAAAACTATATATGCATATACTATCATATACGTGGAGCTGGTTTTCACTACCCCTAGGATGAGGGTTCATTAGTTTCATATCACTTCAAGTTGAGGTGGAAAGTCAGTTTGCTGTCCTCTATGGCTGTGGTTCATGGACAGTTAGTTTCAGCATCACTGAAGAATGTGTTGGAAATTCAGAGTCTCAGGCCTCAGTCTAGTCCTACTTAAGCAGAATCTCGGGGAACAGAACCAAGAAACAAGCTCTCCAGGTGATACACACCAAAATTTGGGAAGCAAAGATGCCTTAGAGGTACAAAGTTGATGTGTTTTTTGCTGGATTACTGCAGGCTGTCAGGAAAATATGCAGTCTCCAAGGGAATGAAAGGGTGGGAGGCTGACTTACCTTTGTTCGGGGAATTGGGGAATTAATAAATAGCTGAGGAAGAGGAACGCTTGGCAGTATAGTATTAAGATTTGGTAATTACCAAAACATCTAGGGAGGCAATATCCTGCCAGAGGCAGGGCTATGAGAGTGAAATGTTCTTAATACGGTTATATTTCCTGATGCATTTAAAAACATATCTGGTTTTGCTAGTTTCTAAACTAAAGCTGATAAGGAATTGGCACTTGTGAGTCTAAAGAGGCCAAGAAGGAGATCACACTTTACCTGTTTCACTTTTTCCCAAAATTGAACAGCTTTGTGTCATAAACAGTTGAGCACTCACCCTGAAATTGTAAGGAATTACTGCCAAAGAGCATCCTGCTATGTGTTTCATTATTGTTGCTATTGATCATTGATGAGTAATAGCAAAAAACCAGGGCTTATTCTGAACACAGGTTTGGAATCCCATCTGGCCACTGGGCTCAAAATGCAAATGAGTCAGATGAGTGTCACACTTGAAGAGGGAGAGCAGAGGAGAAAGCTATCACTTGAAGCCACCAACTCCATGTCACAGACCATCTAAAGCATTTGGTCTATCACCTGTGTTTTCTTAATTCAAGTTTGCCAATGTCCAGATGCTTAAGCTACTTTCCTTTTCCTCATCCTGCTAGAATTTACAGAGCACTTCAGAGCTATTAGGCTTTACTTACCCCTGTTCAGCGTGACAATCAAAAAGAATTGCAATTCTGTTTTCCTGGTAAAGAATCTAAAGCATTGACAGTTCAAATACATGATGTATTTTTGAAGCCGTCACAGTGGCCAACAGCATTGATTTGGGGAACCTTAATTCTTTACTTGCCATCTTCACTCCTGGACCGAAACACATTTTGCATATAAAATACCTGCATTGATATAGTCATGAAATTAAAAGTTTACAGATTTTTTTTTTTTTTTTTTTTTTTTTTTTTTTGTGGTACGCGGGCCTTTCACCGCTGTGGCCTCTCCCATTGCAGAGCACAGGCTCCGGACGCGCAGGCTCAGCGGCCATGGCTCACGGGCCCAGCCGCTCTGCGGCATGTGGGATCTTCCCGGACCGGGGCACGAACCCGTGTCCCCTGCATCGGCAGGCGGACTCTCAACCACTGCGCCACCAGGGAAGCCCTACAGATGTTTTAAAAAACTAACCACCTCTCATCTGCTTAGGTTAGATCAGAAGGCTTAAAATCATAAAGCCAATCCCTGGTTGAATAATTGAAAACCAAAGGGGCATAGATGCCAGTTGCTATTCTCCTTTGCCTACAGACCCCAGTTCTGTCTAGGTAGCAATATTCACCGTAATTACATGTAGCCCAAGGCTCAATCATGGTGAGTCGGTTTCCTTTTGATGTAGGTTTGGACAAGGGACTAAGTTCTGGCAAAGATGTAAGAGGAAGTCTGCTTGAAGTTTCTGGGAAATGTTTTCCTCCTGATACAAAAGAAAACAAGAAGAGAAAGCCCCTCTTGTCACTGCCACGTTCTTTTCTGCTTGGGACACTGCCCAAGAGAATGTAGATGCTTGCCATCCTGCAGCCATAAAGGTGATAAACCATCAAAGGTGGAAGAACAGAATGACAGGAGGAGCCTGGTTCATGGATGCTTGCTCCCCAGCCCTGGAATGCACCACCCCCAGCAAGCTGTTATGTGAGATCAAGAAACTCCTATTACTTAAGCCACAAGAGTGAGGTACTCTGCTATTCACAGCCAAATGTGTTTCATTAATACTCTACAGAATAATATTCACAAGCCACTACCAAAACTCTATGCGACAAGTAAGAGGAGAAAATAAATGAAAATTTGATAGATTTTATCATAAGGCGTAGAATACTTGGAAATTAAAGTTTCATGTGGCTTGCTTTTAGTTCTCCACAATCCTTCTTGGAGTTCAGATTCAGTGTAAAAGAACTCTTTTATGAAGTGAGACAGCATGGCTGAGATATTCACATGAGACAAAATAAGACTTTTTGCATCACCAGAATGTACTGGAAACAGCTAGCTGTGGGACATATGTTGAAGAACAAAAAGCAGAGAAACAGTAGGACATGTGATATAGATTAAAATCTGGTCTAATTAGTGCCAGTTTCATAGTAAGAAAACTTAAGAGCAAATAAAAGCATTTTTTCCCCTCAAGTTAATATGGGAAAATCTCAGACTGAGAGATTTCTTTTTCCATTCCCGAAGTAAATCGTAACTAATAAAGTTTTTTTTAAGTAAAATGCACTAATACATTGCATCATATTTGTGACGTTTATCAAAGAAAATCGGAAACCGTGAAGTGTAGTAAGTAATAGCGCATCAAACTTTCAGAATGTGCTGTCCTCAGGGATTCAGAGAAGGTAACAAGTATAACATCATGCAGGATGCTTTTGCTGCTAGCTTTCCAAAATGACAGCTACGAGAAGCCCGGAGAGAGAGGGAAATAGTTCTCTGCACAGACACAGAACTGACTTTAGTTGCTCTGTGCCCACATACAGAGTCAAGATAGTGTCATATGGAAGGTAGATATGATCAGTGACCATGAAAGGAAGAGCCTGGAGAGGAGGTGCGTCTGATAAGTTAAAGATACACGTAGAGGTGGTTAGCTCAGCTGATTAACCCTTCAGGTCCATGAGTATTTGCCATAGGAATAATCATTCAACTCTTAACTTTTCCATGATGCGGGGATAGAGCTGCTTGGAGTCAACTGAGCCTCGGTTTTCCCACCCTCAAAGCCCTACCTCGGCTGAATGACTTTGAAAAATTCACTTAACTTCCCATGCCTCGGTTTACTTGTCTGTAAAATATGATAGAACTAAGTGATTGCAATGAGTCTAATTCTCTCATCTAACAGATGAAGCAAACCTTGAAGGTAGTACAGGATCTCAGAACTGGGATGGGTCTGGGGACCGGCTTTTCAAGCTTGCTCAATTAACAGAGGAGAAATGGAGGCCCAGAGAGGCAAGTCCATGTCTGCAAGGATTCATGACTGACAAGTGATAGATAGGACTATAGCCCAGGTGGGATGACCAATCATCTCAGTTTTCCAGGGATGGAAGGATTTCCCAGGACGTGGGATTTTCAGTGCTAGAGCCAAGAAAGCTCCAGGCAAACCAGGATGCACTGAATACCTTAAGACTAGGTCAGCTCATTTCCATCTCCTTGAACCACTTCTATGTACCATAAAAATATGCTTCCAGTGTCACACCACTCTGGTGACATACAACCTCTGCAAAGGCACTCCATGAATGGCTGGGTCCCCGTCCACTCACTGTAGGTGACATTGATGATCAGATCTTGCACTGAGGACTCATCCACATCTTCCAGCTCAGTCCACTCAGCAGGAACGCAGGAGATTTCGTGGCAGAGACTCCTTCAGAGGAAAAGTAAGGAGGGATGTAACTTTGTGTCCACTCGGAGCTGTAGCTGCCTGTGAAACATAGTCTGCACAGCATCCAGGGGCCTCTGCAACCACCACACCTAGTCAAGTTTATTCATGATGATGCCCTAAACAACAAGTAGCAGAAACCAGGGCAGGAAGTAGCCTAAACAATAAAGAAATGTATTGTTAAACATACAATACTAAGGAGTAACAGAGTGATCAGGCATAATATGAAGAGTTGTAAAACTATTTCATTTAAAACATTTTTTTTCTGTCTCCTCTCTCTGTTTCCCTTAATAGCAGCCTCATCCCGGTCTCTTCGTGGCTTCAAAATGCTGCCTATGAAAAGTTATGTGCTTCCTGGTCATGTTCAGTAGAAGACTGAGACATGAAAACATGCCCCTAAACATAACTATAAAGTTCTAAATTGTGTGCCCAGCCCTAAACCACGCACTATCATTGGGGTATGTCATGTCAACTAAATAAGACTGCTTTCTGACGCTAGGAATGAAGTGGATGCTTGAACATAAGTAGGACTCTGTTTTAAAAAAGGAAATGGGAAAGGATGACAGGTAGACAACTGCACTTAAAATCTGTTGTCGGGGAGTTCCCTGGTGGTCCAGTGGTAAAGAATCCGCCTTGCAATGCAGGGGACGCGGGTTCGATCCCTGGTCAGGGAACTAAGATCCCACATGTCACGGGTCACCTAGGCCCGCCTGCCACAACTACTGAGCTCACATGGCTCAACTAGAGCCTACATGGTGCAAACTACAGAGCCCACGTGCCCTGGAGCCCGTGCACCACAACTAGAGAGAGAAAACTCCGCCACCACCACTAGAGAGAAGCCCGGGTGCCTCAACAAAGAGCCCACTCGCTGCAAGGAAAGATCCCGCATGCCTCAACAAAAAAAAAAAAAAAAAAGAACAACTGTTGTCAACCCAGCACCATCCCTATCCCTCCAACTCTCCCTTATATTTCAATGGTTAAAATCCCTTAACTGCATCTCCCAGAAGCCCTCATTCATTGGATACTGGTACAAATTCTTCCAAAGTGAAACAATTCTGTGAAAAGTGGAAGGCAGAAGAGAAGCAGATGCTATTATTCTCTTCTGGCAGCAGCTGACAGACTTGTGCACGGACTGCAGTCCCAAGGAGCCCAATGGCTTCCAGGGGTTCTGTGAATTACTCACAGCAGCAGGCAACAGACGTAATTGGAGGCAACATCCTATGATTCCTATAATTCCTGTTCCTAAATGTTAGCAATAGTTTTCCTTGACCTTTACTTTCCCAATCCTTCCAAATAGTGCTGCAAATACCTATTGCTTGGTACTACATTTTGTCCTGTTTAAAATAGCTGGAAGATTGTCAGTGAAGAGTTATGGTCCAACTTCAACTTATTTCAAACCCAGCATCCACTACACCAGGAAAGGGAGGTTGGGAGGTGATATTGAAGAAGGTGACTCTGACGAGCATAAATGCTGCTAGATCAGTGGTCCCCAGTGATTTCAGCACCAGGGACCAGTTTCATGGAAGACAATTTTTCCACGGTTGGGGGTCGGAGGGTGGTTCAGGTGATAATGCGAGAGACAGGGAGCTATGGGGAGCGATGGGGGAGCCGCAGATGAACCCTCACTTGCTCGCCTGCCACTAACCTCCTGCTGTGCGGCCCATTTCCTGACAGGCTGCCAAGCAGTACCAGTCCGCGGGCTGGGGGTTGGGGACCCCTGTGCCAGATAACTCAGAGGAAGGAGTGCCAAGAAGGAAAGTAGTATCTGCACTGTCATTTCTAATCTCCTTCACAACATTTTACAGGATTATTTTAGATGCTTAACTAACTTGTCAACATTCATTTAGTGACCAGATAGAGACCCCTTCACATACCACACCAAACTTACTTACATTTGGTGGCCCCAGAATATACATGCCTGGAATCTCTCTGAATGGAACAAAATAAGAACCACAAAAGATAAATGAGACAGACTTGACAGGGTGAAAGTAAATGACAACATCTTTCTCTCCACTCTCTGCTCAAACCCTACTGTAGATGTAGCTATGGCTCCTAGCTTCCCTGCTACTTCTAGTCACAAGAATAGCCTCATTTAAACAATCAAAATGGCTGTTTCATGGTAATAATCATAATTCTGAACTGTTCTTAAAGTTTTATCTTTCTTCATTTGGATAACGCCTCTTGTTGGAAAAGCTGTCACGAGCTAGGGGCGTAAGATCAACTAGCCCTCTCTGCTTCTCTTGCTCTTCTACTTTCTTTCCCCTCCTCTTTAGCTACAATTTCGGCTTAGTCTTATAGATGAGGTGGTGAAGAATACAGTAAAACTGGATGGAGGTACTTGGAATCTGTTACCGATGCCTCAAGACTTTGAAGAGAAAGAGAAAGAAAGACCCCTATCTCACAGCGCTTATCAGAGCTTCTTCAATATTCTGCCTCGGGTGATCTAATGTCTCTCCTTACTCTGGCTGTTTCCCTCAACCTCTGTGCAACGTCAATCACCCCTCTACTGGGTGACTTTGCCTCTCTATGTGTCCTTTGTGGGTAGAATCTCTTTCAGGCTGGATTCTTTGCCTCTTCCCATTGTAAAGAGCCCACATCCTTGGCCGGCTGCCAGTGCCTCTGTAGTTGGCTCCCCTATCGCCCTTTATAACTTTTCTCTGCCGCAAGCATGCAACTGCAGCTTCAGGTTTTCATCTTCAGTCTTCAGGAGGCAGGAATCAAGGGTGTTTCTCTTTCGCTTACTAAGACTGCATAATCCATGACCTAAAACTTACATGTGCGAAAGGACCATTTATGTTGCTCAAGGAGTCTATGAGTCAGAGTTCAGACAGCATAAGTAGACTATTCCATGATGTCTGGGGTTCAGCAGAAAGACTCGAAGGTCAGGGTTTAGGTTCTAAAGGCAGTTCACTGGTATGTCGGGTGACTAATATGGGCTTTTCGCTGGGGTCTCAGTTCCCCTCCAAGGAACTATCTATGTGGGTTAAATAAGGCTTCCTCACAGCCTTAGGGCTGTATTCCCCCAGAACAAGTATCCCTACAAGAAGGATTCAGATGGAGCCTGGATCATAAAATAGAAGTCGGGCTTCCCTGGTGGCGCAGTGGTTGGGAGTTCACCTGCCGAAGCAGGGGTCACGGGTTCGTGTCCCGGTCCAGGAAGGTCCCACATGCCGCGGAGCGGCTGGGCCTGTGAGCCATGGCTGTTGAGTCTGTGCGTCCGGAGCCTGTGCTCCGCAACGGGAGAGGCCACAACAGTGAGGGGCCCACATACCGCAAAAAAAATAAAATAAAATAGAAGTCACACAGCATCATTCTGTTCTCTAGTAGAGCGGGCACTTTCCACCCAGATTTAGTGGGAGGTCGGAGCCTCCTCCCTTTCTTGGCAACTGGTCAGGTTGTGGAAAAACATGATTACTCTGGGCGTTTTAGGAAAAGACAATATGCTAAAAAGTCCTTACTTTCCAAACTGCTATGGACAGATATCACATTCCCAAGCCCTTCTCACTTAGCCTGAGGTCAGGAAAAGCACCTTTATCCTCTCCTCCATGTGGGGAGTAGAAAGAGGGAAAAAAATGCCACAAATATCAACTACACGCTGCAAAGAAATTCTCTTTTCAGCTTCCAAACTAGCCCTGTTTAACTTTCAAGGTGGATGTTGGGCTAAGGAGGCAAACAGGTCTTCACATCACTTGCAAATCCTGTATAAGAGGTCTGGCACCTGAGTTTGGAAACTTGAGGAACATGCATATTTTTTCTACCCTTGCTCTTTAGAGACACTGCTGAAATGGAAACAGAGTCTCATATAAACATCTCATTAATTAGAAAGTAGAATGTGGCAACACATAAAAGGAATACTGCCAAATTTAGTGGAGTTAATTTTAGAAATGCAAGGATGGGTCAATATTTAGAAATCTATCACCATAATATATTTGTCACCCATAAAATACTGAGTGCTTTTAGAAAACGATAGAAAAAGCATAGCATTTCATGGGAAACAGGCTACGGACATAAAGTGGTAAGTCACATAGGCACACAGGTACAAATAATCAATGGATAAATGTACAACCTCATTCAATAAACAGATTATGCAAATTAAAGTAAGTACTATTTTTAATCTAAAAAAATTATAGATAATGTAGAATACTGCTACTCAGGGTTTTTTTAATACTCTGTCAAGATTCAGCTAAATAATGTCATCGCTTTATTAAAGCTTTCAATGATTCCTCTAAAGGGAAGGAATCCTAGCCCTTCCCCCCGCACCTACCCCATGCCCTTCACTGATAACACTCTTGTGGCGTTTTCTACTATTCATCTTTGCTATCTGTGCACAGGCCTCACCTTTACCTCTAGATGGTATTTGCTTCAAAGGCAAGAACCAAGTCTTACTAGTCTTTCGTATCCTTAACGGCACTTAGCTCAATACCTTATGCAGCATTTATTGAACAACAAAGACAAAAGTAATGTTAGTAATACGCCTGATATTTATTGAGTTCACTGTGAGCCCAGCATTGTACCAAGCACTTGATACGAATCATTTAAGCCTCACGACCTTAGAGATAGATACTGCTATTAGTCTAATTACAGACCAGGAATCAAAGACATAAAGAAGATAAGCAATTTGCTTATGCAAAAACAAATCTCTTCCTTTCAACAGCTTTCTTTTCTCTAATGAGCCTATCAATGCATCCTGGAGGTCTTAGAGTATTTTTTTTTTTAGCATGCAATGATAGAGAAAGGGAGGAAAGTGAGAAAATTTTCTGAAGAATAAAAATACAGGCAAAAGAATGGTATACATATTCAAAGAAGGAACCAAGGGTTTTATTCTAAAGCTATCTGAAATAAGAATTAGAGAAATGGAAGAATGTAAATGTAGTAAATGTGTAGTTGCTGTCTAAAGATGGTCATCTTAAGAAAAAAAAACTGGTTATATCACTTTTAAAAATTTTAAATCATCTTTAAAATGATGGAAAAGAAGGAAAACACTAATTTACGGGTAGATCAAATGCGTGCCAGAATGCATTTTGTTTTCTAATTCTGCTTGAATGAGTGTTTAAATGAAATGTCACTATTTTTATTGATTATAGCTTTCTGTAACTCCACCCATCTTCCTTTTAAAAGGAGTGTTAGTATGATAAGAACTAAAATTCTGTGTACTTTTTAAATTGACTCCCACAGCCCTATGCCTTTGAGGATATACAATTTGCATCCTTCAGGGGCAAGAGGACATGTTTTAGGAGGTTAGTTGTGGCCTCATCCACTTACCTACGGGATACAGTGCTTCTGTTCCAGAACGAAGGAATAGACTGACTGTTTCTGCTTAAACGTTCACAGGATCAGAAGGCTCCAGACAATCTAGGCATTCACCGGGCGCATGTTGTGTTGGATGAAATTAGAACTTTGAGTCACAATGAACGTAAACCTAAACCTTTCTGAATACAAGCAGCTAGGAGTATGTAATTCATGGCAGAAACTTGAATTTGGAAAAGAGGAATATTAGAAGTAATAAAAACAGGAAGAAATGAAGTGAGAATCCCATAGCCTTCCTCATATGCCAGAATAAAGTAGACATGTGTTATATTCTTTCCTTTTGTGGGTCCCTTCCACACCTGTTGTTGCTTTCCTGGGGAATTAGCCAAAGTGATCTTATTTCTAAGTCCTAGTGGGGAGAAATGATTCTGTCCCAGGAACAGGAAGCCAAGGTTCACGTTTTCCACCATTCTTCTTTTTAAAAAATATCTTTGATACAGGAATATCAAAAAATATCTTTGATGTATGAATATGGCTCAGGGAAAGCAAAAAGGCCCCTACCATATGCACGCAGCACAGGAAAGTTAGTTAATATGTTAATAGATGGAATTACTAAAGCATCACTGTGGCTCAGAGCTAGGTGGTTTTTTGTTCTGTTTTGTTTTGGTTTGGTTTGGTTGGTTGATTGATTATCAGTTGCTTGGTTTTTTGGACATGTTTTGTTAGAGAAATGACCCCTAAGAGTTAAGCGGACTCTATCTCTTAATGATTTCATACATACTTAGTTGAAAATGGTTGCTCTCCTGGACACATGGTCCCCAAACAAAGTGCAGGCTCTGATTTTATTAAGGTAAAAAAATTCTTCTGCACAAATCATAGCCCATTTTTTAAGGTTTACAGGAAGAATATTTTATGCATGTACTCATTCTTCAATTTTGTTTTGCACACTTACATGACCAGCACTGAGCTTTACCAAAAAATTGGAAACAGTAATTATCCCCAGAAAATCTAACGGTAGCATGGGAGATAAAACAAGGGTGGTCTACCTGAGATCATTAATCACACATTCTTGATAAAATATTATACTGCCAACAAAATCACTGTCACATATAGGTGTGTTTGTATTCAAGCAGAGTTGATTGATGGGTTTTTTTTTCCACTGTCACAATGATATTTGAAAGCACAATCATTCATCCATTCCCAGTTTATAACTCAGTATTGTCACCTTCACCAAGTTACTTAGCCTCACCAAGCCTCAGTTTTCTCATCTGTCTAATAATAATACTTACTTCCTGGATTTGATATGAGAAGCAGATGGGATAATAAAATGCATCTTTTCAGGAATCAAATAGCATAGCTCTTTTCAACTCTGCAAGCATATCTCCATTACTAAATCATAGACGTTGGCACAAAATAAAATATAATTCTAGCAGTCAGAGGTTTCCAAGACAGAATGGCACTGGACAGTCATGATTGCTGCAACTGGGAAGTTTTAATCTTATGATCCACTGGACGGAAGTTTGCAGGAGAGATCCAAGCATCAGATGGGTGTTTTGACTAATTGACTTTCAAGATCCCCTTCTCTAACTCTCTTATATTGGTCTGTTCATGTTTCATACCCTTCCCCTGGATGAGGTCTTTATTTCATTTTGTCCTAGAATAAATAAAACCCCAAAACAACAGCAATTTGTACTCTCTGCCCAAATGCACTAGAAAAGGCCATGAGCTGACCCTTCTGATACACTCAGCCAGTAAATACAGATCATCCCAAAGAATGTGACTTTGGTCTCCTGCCAACCTGAATATATTCATCAGGATTGACAGTTTTATGTGGCTCTTTGACTCCTGAAAAGAAGATCCAAGTGCCAAATCTAGGTCTATCTGACTTCAGAGTCGCTATTCCACACAACTTTCCAGATGTATTTGTGCACTGCCATGCAAGACTGATTCAGCAGTGGAGGTACAATTTCTCAGCCTGTCATCTTAACCCAGCAAATGGGTACTAACCAATATTTACCATAAAGTTTGAGATCTCTACCAACAAATGACATTGTAAGGGTTGAGGAAGAGGGGAAACTGACACCATAGGAAGTTTGATTCAGCTTGAGAAATACCCTTCTTGAATTTGATTCAGCTGGTATAGAGTTAGACATTTACTGTAATTTATTTTTCTCAAGCAGTGCTTGCAGTGGGCAATTCTAGATTTCTCTGATATCTGATGTACTGCTACTTGCAGTTAAATGAAATATCTCTTACCCACCACTATCCCCGCTTTCAGTAGTTAGGCAAGACTGTGCAACTAGCTTTGGGCAATGAAATAGTGAAAGCTCTATGTCTTTTTTTCCAGGAAAACTTTGTAATAATTGCTAGAGCTTGACTTTTCAACCTCTCTCCTCCTGTCACAGGGCACCTTGATGATGCATGTGAGTCTGTGGTACCATAAAATGATGTGGAATAAATAAACAGAGCAGAGCCTCCCACAGACCTGCAACCGACAGACACATAGCATGAGGGAGAAATTAACACTTGTGTTTCAAGTCACTGAAATCTGGGGTTTGTTTGTTCACTGCTAGGCTGTCTATCCTGACAGATACAATGCCCATGTATCTGTAATTAAAAGGGTTACAACAAACAGACTGCAACAAACAGAAACTTTGTACTCATTTCTTTCTCCAAAGCGATTACACAGGTTTTTATTTTTCTAGAAACCTTTATAAAGGAAGCAAAATACTAGTGGAGAAATCAAAGACCAGTTGATAATGTGCTTGGTTCTTTCATTTCACAATGTGAAATGAAAGCTATCTCTATTATAGCTCTTTGTAATTAAATAGGCACTAAACTATGAGTTTTTGTAGGACAGAGAGTGAGACACACTTCTTCACGGGTATCCCGGTGCCTACCACAGAACTTTCAGAACAACAAACGCTTACTGAATAATTACTAATAAAAAAGCTTGCTCTAGGTTTCTCCTTCAAGTGCAAATTTCCATCTGTTGATATTATCCTTACCTTAGCTTTCTAAGTTAATTTGACGTGATTCTTGGGTTAGTCAGTAGAATGTTTTGTCTATAATATATTCTCCCCATCTGAAATGCATTCCTTACTTCCCTCTGATGAATTTAATTCCACCTCCTTCAGAATCACCTCCAACTGTAATCCAACTCAAGCAGTTCTCAAACCTTGTGGTCTCAGGATCACTTAACACTCTTAAAAACTATTGAGAATCCAAAGAGCTTTTGTTTACACGGAAGATAGTTATTTACATTTATTGTTTAAGAAATTAAAACCGAGAAGATTTAAAAATACATATTTATGTATTCCCTTAAAATAACAGTAATAAACCCATTACATGTGAATGTAAACAACATATTTTTATGGAAAAAACCCTTATATTTTCCAAATCAAAACATCTTTACTGAGAATGGCAGTGTTTTACATTTTCACAAATCTCTTTAATGTCTGGCTTCATAGAAGACAGCTGTATTCTCTTATCTGATTCTGCATTCAATTTGTTGCAATATCCCACATCATATATCTTCTGAAGATTTTCACTGTATACTTGTGAGGGTATGAGAGTAAAAATGGAAAATGCCATCTTAGCGTGATTATGGAAATTGTTTTGAACTTGTGAAAGGATCTCGAGGACTCTTGGTGGTCCCTCTCTTTCTTCTGTGAAATGCTTTTGTATTAAGAAATCCTATGCAGAGTTTACTACTTGATTATTCTCCAAGTGTTTTATGTATATTAGACATGGTTCCCAACCTAAATTGTAAATACTATGAAGGCAGGGATAATGAACGCTTACAAAATACAGAAAAGTGCAAATCCTGCTATAAATACAATCACAGAATTATGACACAGGATTAGCAGGTACTAAAGTTCCATTATTTTTAAAATAAATATACCATTAAAAATAACTTAAACTTTTAACCCTTATCTTATTCAACTTCTTACCCCCAGAGACAACCAGAATAATTAATGAGGTAGTCATTTTTACAATAAGTTCTTACCCTTTTACACAAATATATCTGTATATAATAGTCAGTATTGACTTGTTTGAGTTTTCCTTATGTAAATATTGTTTTATGCATCTTACGTCTTTTTAGCTCAGAATCTTGTTCTTGAGATCTATCCACATTGCTACTTACAAACCTCGTAATGCCATATCTTACGTTTTTAATTTCCTAGTGGTAGACATGAAAACTTCTTAAATGATCATACATAGCATAAATGACGCTAAAATTGAGTATCCCTGTTCATGTTTCCTCAGCTTTTCGTACAATAATTGCTCTAGATTAAACCCTTAAAAATGGGATATCCGGTCCTTTGTACATGTGCACTTTTCTGTCTTTCTATATGTAATCATTCCAAACTGTACACACCATTTTTTATATCTCTACCACCAGGGTATGAGACTTCTGTTTGCCACGTACTCTATAGTGTCAGATTTTATTTATGTTTTATCGTGCCCTTTTGAGGCTAGCACAGTGAGCCTTCAGCAAATACTTGTTACCTGAAAAAGCTCTAACCTGAGGTTTGGACATTTGGATGTGGACATGTGTTACAAGCATAGGCCTGCTGCCTCTTTCCTTATCCTATGTGATCCATGAAATGGACGTGCAAGCTAGATCTCATGTAGGCTCAGCAGGGTACAAAACATACCCAGAAGCTTCTTCTGTTTTCTTCCATTCCAACAAGAACTTCATGTTCCGTGCTTCGTTTTTTTTTTTTTTAACACCTTTATTGGAGTATAACTGCTTTACAATGGTGTGTTAGTTTCTGCTTTATAACAAAGTGCATCAGCTATACATATACATATGTCCCCATATCTCCTCACTCTTGCACCTCCCTCCCACCCTCCCTATCCCACCCCTCTAGGTGGTCACAAAGCACCGAGCTGATCTCCCTGTGCTATGCGGCTGCTTCCCACTAGCTCTCTATTTTACCTTTGGGAGTGTGTATATGTGTCCATATGCTTCTTAAGTACAGTAGCTCTACCTTCTTGCCCACATCCTTAGCCTTCAAAGCAGCCGTCCTGTTTTTGAGGTCACACTCACCAAAGCACCCAGACAAGTCCGGCTGAAGCACTTCATCCTGGACAGAAGCTGCCAGAATCCCCTTCTGCAAACCAAACTTTACTGGGGGATGCATAGTTGTGCAGTGAGAGGCTGCTGTCTGCATTCAATTACTCTACTGCGAGGCTAACGTGATTGTTTCAAGACCATACAAATTACCAGATGTCGACAACCAACTCAAATGTGTTTCCCTGTCCCTATAAGCTGATGGAAAATGTAAAAATTGAGAAAGTGTTATCTCCTTGATGGTGGTTACTTCAAATATGTATGTATCTTCTCATTTGAGGGGAATAGTGGATGTGTGTATGAGAAAATGTGATGATAGCCCTGTTGTAACCCAGCTTGGCTTAAATACCTGTGACAGACTAAGCTTGCAACCATGCGCACATTCTACATCAAGAAATACATACTAGGGATATCAATGGGCGGTGTGGAATGACATACACTAGGTACTCCCATGAACTAGGTAAAACTAGAGTCCACATATCTTTGTGATTTTCCTATAAAATAAAACTCAAATTTGCAATGAAAAATTAAGTTACATAGGGCTTCCCTGATGGCGCAGTGGTTGAGAGTCCACCTGCCGATGCAGGGGACACGGGTTCGTGCCCCGATCCGGGAAGATCCCACATGCCGCGGAGCGGCTGGGCCCGTGAGCCATGGCCGCTGAACCTGTGCGTCTGGAGCCTGTGCTCCGCAATGGGAGAGGCCACAACAGTGAGAGGCCCGCGTACCGCAAAACAAAAAATAAATTAAGTTACATAGCATGTAGGACATTTGAAAATACTATTATGATCATTTAAAAGACCAATAATGGTATATTTGACAGAAGAGTTGAAAGAGAAGTGTGAAAGTCACTTGGCCAGACAGATCAGGATGAAGACCAGGACCCGGTGCCCCTGCACAAACATAATCATCCCTGACTCTTCTCCCCACTTTCATGTTTATGAACAGAAAGTTCTGGTGCTCATTTCTACTGAGTTTCCAGTCCCTCAATCATTTCCAGGGAAAACTCAAAGTTTACAGAACTTGCGATTTGACCCAACGATTTGCAAACTGTGAGTTGTTTCTGCTGTTATCAAATAACCCATAGCTACTTCCCCAGGGGATTTAGTAAATGAAGTGATCTCTGGACTTTACAAATTTCTAAATTGGAACTTGGTTTTTTCAAATTTCATATTCTCTCTCTCTCATGCTAGAAGTTCATATGTTTATTCAGCCCTCTTTTCTCCAAACCTACTGAAAAATCTACTGGGTTTTAAATGCTAGGAATGTCAATTTTAGCCCTATCAACAAAGACTTCCAAAGCTAAAGGGCTAATAATATTTGCTTTCAGTATTATCTTAGGATATTTACAACTAATTTACCATTCTTTCCCAAGAGAAAATAGTATCAGGAATAAGCAAACCTGGGGTAGCTCTACATTTAAATTTCTTACTGTTATTACATAAAAGTATTTTTTTGCATCCCAAATATACATTAATAAAGAGTTTAAAAATACACATTTTCTTTCAGAGCAGGAATTAGAGAAGGTGTAAAGTTTTGGTTTGTGAACTTCATGATTTCTTTGAATTTTGCAGTTGGCATTGGTAAGAACGTACTTTTTCTCAGAGACTTATCACAAAGTCAGATAATCTGTGTACATAATATAAAAACATTCCCAAAACGGTAAACTCATTAAAATACAATAAATAAATTTCACTTAATAAAAGCAGGCAAGAAATTAAAAGGAACAAATATATCCTCAAGCTGGGAAAAATCATTTTAGACTCTCAAACATTTATTTGATATTATCTTTCCAAGAATAATGGAGCAAAAATAATCACATTCCTTTTCCTTTACATACTTTTGTTCAGAGAAACCAGATGCAGAATGAAGCTTTGCTTCCCTGCCAAACTGTCAACTTTGTTTAATATTTAAGTTTCATACAACATAAACAAAAGATGCGAAATTATTGCTAGTGGGGTAGGTTCTGATTTTGAATCATTTTTAACTGATCACTGTGTATTCCGAAAATAGACATACGTCTCCATATTCCCCAGATCTTTTGAGTGTTTCCCACTGTAATTCCAATGGTGATGAAAAGTGGAGTGGTTTTATAAATGTGGGCATGCATACATGCTTTATATAAATTTCAAGTGGTATAGTTTCCCACTATTGAAATTTCTCCATGTTCTTTTGTTGTTGTTGTTTTTTGTTTTTGTTTTTGCTTTTTGCAGTACGCAGGCCTCTCACTGCTGTGGCCTCTCCTGTTGCGGAGCACAGGCTCCGGACGCGCAGGCTCAGCGGCCATGGCTCACGGGCCCAGCCACTCCGCAGCATGTGGGATCTTCCCGGGCCGGGGCACGAACCCATGTCCCCTGCATCGGCAGGTGGACTCTCAACCACTGCGCCACCAGGGAAGCCCATTCCATGTTCTTTTGAAGAAATATCTCTTTCAAAGAAAATTTAAAAGCTCCTCAAAGGACCCTCTTGATCATGACCAATTTCATATGAATCATAGACTGAGTACTCTTCTTACCTACTTCACTCTCATGATCCACTAAATTGGTAGTAAAAGGCTGATTATTCACAATTACTTATCCCTGCCCCATTGTGGCCATGCTTCGCTCTAGATGACATATATTTAATTATCCTGTTGACTTTGGGCTTGCCCATGTGATTTTCTTTGGCCAATGGAACAGGGGTGGAAGTTTTAAAGCCACATTCCAAGCAGAGACTTTAAGTGCGCCTGCGTGGCTTGACAGTCTCTCTCTTGTGTTCCTGTTCTCTGCTTATAAGAACAACGTGCTCCAGATATGAGCTGATCCTTCACCCTGCGTGCCACAATGAGAAGACATGGGGAGCCCAGCCAAGCCAGCATCATCAAAAAGAAACAGTGGCTGACCCAGAACCCTTATAAATCTACGTTGCAAGCCACTGAGTTAATGTGGTTGGTGGTTATAGCAGCAAAAGCTGACTGAAAAACAACAGAAGAGGAAAAAAGCTATAAAACCACAACAGTAAAAAGCTCTAGAGAAAGGCCATCTGAGGATAAAAAGACTCAAAAATGTCTGCAAGGTGGGCGGTTGCTGGAGGAGTGTTGACTGGAACAGTTTAGGTGAAACCACAACTTACTGCACTGCAGCCAGGTTGGAAAGGAACTTGCCTTGCAGAACCTGGGAAAAGCTTGGACCCAGAGATACCAGGGAACTCAAAGTCTATGAAGCCACTAACCTCACTTTCCAGTACTTACACAGCCTAAGCTCACTGAGTTAAGAAGCCCCATGTGGGCGACAATGCTCATGGTTAGCTATTGTCCCATTCTTGGATACCAAGAGATACCAGTCATTTGAGTAAAACCTGTGAGAGAGGCAAGAAAAAGACCATTATCATGGATGAAGCATATCCTTGGAGGAAATAAAGATGATTCATGAAGAAAAGAAAAGTTTAAAATTACACGAATTAGTATTCTCAGAGAGATTTGAGAAGACACTACATTTATAAAAATAAAGAATGAAACAGAACAGTGTCAAGGAAAAAGAAAAATCAGACAATAATAAAGATGTTTTGGAAATACAAAATATTGTCTGCAATACTGGTGATGCTAAGTTTGATTATTTAATTAAGGTGGTGAATACTGGATATATCTATTGGGAAGATGTATCTTCCCTGATGTAATGTAATTAAGAAATAATCCATGCAGTGGTACTTTAAGACTGTAAATATCCTCTTTCACAACCACTTTACATCCAAGCAATGGTTTTAGCCTCCATTAACAATCCTTGTCTGAATCAATTATTATATTGAAAATAGCAAAATGATATTTTCAAATATTATCATTCCTTTTACATATATTGTCTGGTTCTGCCTTTCTCTCTCTCTTCACTAAGAAGAATATCACTAAGGACTCATGGATCTTTATTAATTTTTAGTCAATGCACTGTTATCCATTATTATCATTTTTACCTTAGATATTCAAGTTGTCACTAATTTGACTCTAGGAGCCCCTGTAAGTTGGCTCCTATGAATTATGTACTTTTAGATTAATAGAACATATTAAATGGCTAAAAAAATGAAAAATACAGAAATGTTAGATACATTATTGGAAGATAGGAACAGCAAAAGAGTCTAAAAGTTTCCAGATTATAAAACAAACAAGCAAATAAATGAACAAAAAGATTTCCAATCAAGTAAAGGGAAACAGATATTTTATCAATAATATATGAGAAAATTTTCTAAAGGAAAAATAATTTCAATCTTGAATTCTTTAATTATCCAAAGTATGAATAAAGCGTGAAGGAAAAGTAGAGATATATCCAACATGCAATGACTCAGAAAATTTATCCTGAGAACACTCTTTTTCAGGAAGCTCTATCAGGATGTATGTCTGCAAAATTAGAGAGGAAACCAAAATAAGGAAGGTGGGGTCTGGGAAGTGATAGCTGCAATGCAGGAGAGCAGAGACAGGAAATCTCACCTTGTCCTTTATGCCACAAGCAGGGAGGGCACCATGTTCAGCGTGAAGCTGGGCATTGGAGGCTTCCCATGGGCAGAAATCTAGGGAAAGACAGTGTCTTGTTCAGCTAGGGCTGCCATAACAAAATACCACAGTCCTGGTTGCTTAAACAACAGAAATTCATTTTTCCATGCTTTTGGTGGCTAGGTGTCCATGATCAAGCTGCCAGCAAACTTGGTTTCTGGTGAGGATGTGCCTTCTGGCTTGAAGACAGCTGCCTTCTTATTGAGTCCTCACATGGCCTTTTCTGTGTGTGTGTTTGTGTGTGTGTGTGTGTGTGTGTGTGTGTGTGTGTGTAGAGAGAGAGGGAGATCTCTGGTATCTCTTCCTCTTATAAGAAGAAGAAAAAGTCATATAAGATTACAGCCCCACCCTTAAGACATAATTTAATCTCTATTTCCTCTTTATAGACCCTATCTCCAAACACAGTCACCTTGGGGTTAGAGCTTCAACATATAAATTTTGGAGGACACAACTCAGTCCAGAATAGGGCAATTTTAGAAATTTGATACTAAAAAGTTACAGTAATAATACCAGCTAAAGCATGTTAAGAGTGTAGTGTGTTTCAGGTACAGCTCTAACAGCTATGTGAGTAGTAACACATTTAATCTTATAAAGTCAGTTAGTACTATCATCATTATACTCATTTTACAAATGAATAAATTGAGAAATGAAAGATTTAAATATAGCCTAAGGACACATAGCTAGTATTTGCTAAAGCTGGGATTTTAACTCAGGTACCCTGAACCTGGTATACTCGTTATGATGTTATACTGAAAGACCTCTAGAATGCACCAGAATGCGGTAAGGGCAGGTAATACAAAATCAATTATGAAAACCAGGAAAAACAAAAGGGAAATGTAAATCTACTATATCACCTGGTTCTACAGTGGATAGCATTTATATGATCTTAATAATAAAAGTACTGTTTATGGAATTTCAAATTTTGGAGTGAAGCTACAGACATAACATGAAAGGCTTAAATAAGTTTATAGAACAGGATATAAACTTGGTCACCCTGTCGATTTAAAAGTAGAAGACAGATTGTGAGAGATGGAGGGTTTAGAAGAACTTAAGGCCCAGGATGTTAACAGTTTCATCTTACAAAGTGAAGTGTCCAAAGGGAATTTCTAATATTGATGGAAATGAGAATAAAGATATAATCATTGTTATGGGATGAGCTGTGTCCCCAAAAAAAGATGTGTTGGAGTCCTAACCCCCAGTACCTGTGAATGTGACCTTATTTGGAGATAAGGTCTTTACAGAGGTAATCAAATTAAGTGATGCCATTAGGGTGGATCCTAATCCAAAATGACCAGTGCCTTTATAAAAAGGGGAAATTTGGACAGAGAGACAGGTATGCACAGAGGGAAGATTATGAGAAAAGGCACAGGGAGAAGAGGGCCATTTACAAGCCAAAGGAACATTCCTGGGACAGATTCTTCCCTCACAGCCCCCAGAAGGAACCAACCCTGCTGACACCTTGCTTTTGGATTTTTAACCTCCAGAACTCTGAGAAAATAAAATTCTGTTGCTTTAGTCATCCAATTTGTTGTACCTTATTATGGCAGCCATAGCAAATTAATAGAACGGTATATAGGTTAAAGTTATACATTTATCCAATAGAGAACCTGGGAATATTTATATCCCTATATGGGGGAAAGGAAGGAAAGGAGAAAATGCTTTACATTCACTTCATCCTCTTCTATCAAAGCAAAAAGGCAAGAGAGAATATCTGAAATTGATGAATAAAAAAGTGGCATTAAACACATGTTTAGAGAGATTGGAGTAACTTTCTCAATTATTAGAAATGGACTCAATTAGTTTCCTCTGGGGACAGTGTGGGGGTGGGAAAGGATGGGACAGGGAATAGTTGCTTTTGATTAAAAGTTTTTCTGTAGGAATACATTTTAAACTATGGCATATATTAATTTAACTAATTTTTAAATGAATTAAAAATAATAGTCACTTCAAAGTTTTTCGGGGGTCAGCATTTAAGGTCAAATTCTATGTAACCAAGTGTCGGTCTTTGTAAAAGAGATCTCTACACTATATACAAGTATAAGTTACATCTTTCAATTTATCAAAGCTGAAACCTCTCAGAGAATCCAAAGAACATAATACAGTTTGTCCCCAAATCAGGAGAAATCTCAGGCAAGTGAGGCTTTAAAGTCACAATGGTCTTTAAAATGAACAGTTCGTGTCATTGTTGAATGTTTAGATCTAGTGAATCATAGTAAGAACAGAAGTATTCTCAAGCCTGCAATATGCTGAAGCTATTCGGGAAGAACAGAATAAAAGAGTCTTGGGGAACATGCACGGGGAATTAGATGCAGTATGGTAAAGTGACGTGAGAAGCCAATTTCATTGTATCCCATTCTGTAATTTAATCATACATAATTCAACTTCCCACCCATAGTAGGAATGCAGCCTGAAGGATTAATGGATCAGTGTTTAAAGATTAATGGAACCATGTCAAAAGGACATAGGGACTGGCTTGCAGGGGCTCCCATTGGCCAAACGGGGGAATATATGAGCATCAAACAGAATGACAATGATGGATTACAGCACACATAATTAAAAAAAAAAAACCATGAGTGCATTGTTATAATCAGAAAGATGGAGGGTAGAGAGGGAAATGGAGAAGAATGTTCTTTACAGAAGAATACGAAAAGACTTACCTTGTTTTTAAATAGAAGAATATAATAAGGCTTACCTTGCTCTTAAATAGGAAGACTCAACATTTATAAAGATGTCAGTTCTTCAAATCCTCATGATTTTAATCTGTGAAGAGAATGCAATTTAATACAAATAGCTACGTGAATTCGTAAGGGATTTAGCAACATGATGTTGAGTTCTATCTTGAAAATTAAGCTGATAAGAATAACTGAATAATTCTAAAAATTCTGTGCGTGTGTGTGTGTGTGTGTTTGTGTGTGTATGTAAGAGAGAGAGAGAATTTAGATATTTTTACAAGAATACACTAAGCAATGAACGAAACCGAATTAAGTGTAAAAGTACACCTAGGATTTTATATACATTTAAATTTGCACTTAAAATTAGCGGGGGAAAAATAGAATGTTTAGTAAGGGAAACTGAGACAACATCTAACTATTTAGAGTTAAAAAAAAAAAGAAGCTGGATTTCCTCCCTTATTTCTGATTTCCAAACGAACTTTAAAAGTTTAAAAAGTAAGTAGATAAACCATAATAATAATGGAACAAACTAACAGTATATATCTTAAAAGACTGAGTAGGCAACATACTGGCCAGTGTTCTCATTTGCAAGTAACAGGAAATAAGTGGTCGACTGAAGATATAAAAGGATGTGTGAAAACTTAGAATCCCTGGGTGGGCTGGAAGAGCAAAAGCTTAGAAAATGAGCAAGAACAAAGGAAGAGCAGGCAGACAAAGCACAGCCTCATTCACTCTACAGAACCAGCCCGTGGGGTCTCCACTGCCACCACCTTGAGCATCGCTGGGCTACAGGCACCTGGCATGGCTTCTCCCACAAGCACCATTGCCACAATGACCCTGAGCTACAAATGTTGCCACAGCTGCTACTTCCCCAGATTTATGTGAAAAAAGAAAGAAAGGAAGGAAGGAAGGGAGGAAAGAAAGAAAGAAAGAAAGGAAGAAAGGAAGGAAGGAAGGAAGGAAGAAAGAAAAAGAAAGAAAGAAAGAAAGAAAGAAAGAAAGAAAGAAAGAAAGAAAGAAAGAAAAAAAGAAAGAAAGGCATAAACTGTATGTCTCCTGGGCAAATCAAACTGAAGGTCACCCAACCACTGAACACCAAGAAATTACTATTGTAGCACAGTCATGTGAAATGTCAGTGGAAGATTCCTTTTCTGGCTCCCTGTGTTTTAGGTTGGCCCTTTCTCTCCACCACTCATTCTATCTCTCCACCCACCTCCACTCTAATTCTGGTAGACAAGCTGTATGTGCATAGATTTCTATGGAGACTGCTTTAACCTAAGAATGAATACTATTTAATGGAGATCTATCCAGCAATGTGAAATCAGCAAAAATGATTTCTCTCTCATCCCTGGAAATGTTGCTGTAAGAAGAAGACGAGGATGTGTGAAGGAGCGTGAAAACCACATGCCTGGCCTCCCCAATTTAGTGATGATAGGGGTCTGGGAGGGAAACTGGGAGACTCTCCCTTGACCTTTTGGGGGGATGCTGAACGCAAAACTCAGGTGGCTTCATATCTCAAATTTGCAGAGTAGTGGGACATGCAGAGATGATCTAGTCAGTGTTGCTTGGCTATAGGGGAAGATAGCAGAGCAGGGGAAGAGTAGCACAGCTAGGTGGGAGAGGGCCAAGTCAGGCCCCACTTCCCATAAAGCTATGTTTGTCAAGCGTCCCATGGGTTTCAGAGCTTTCCATGGGTGAAGGGGGTGCCTCAGAAGTCGGCTAAAATCCTGAACCAGCCCACAGCTCTTCAGGAAACCATGGGAAGGACTCTGCTGGGGACGAGAAATAGAGACAGTTCTTTGTCTGTGGTAGCACACACCCAGGATGCTGATAGGTGCCTGGTCGAGTGCCAGAAGCTCTTTTTAAATCAGATGCTTTCTGAGCCACACAGGAGGGACTACAGTGGATACAAGCATCTGGACAACACAAGCACAGATCTGAGAGAGCTGGGAATTGAACAGTGGATGGAAGTAGACTCGAAAAAATAGATACTTGAGATGGAAGTTACCCTAGATTATGTTCGAAAAGTGTGTCATTGCTGAGCTAGAATAGGTGCTTCTAAAGAAACTCAGATCTATTAGCAAAATAAAACGTTTATCAATCTGCACTTCAGACTTGTGATGGTGCTGTGTCCTGTGACTTTTTCTCCCTTCCCCTTTGGCCCTTTACAATATTGCTTCCTACTGGAGTCATTGTCAGCTCACCTCCGAAGAATAGGGAGATACTTTACACCTTTTCCACCTCTTGTACTTATTGCTTATTTATAGTTTGTTCTCAAGATGTCTACTAAACGCATGCAATAAAGACTACATAACAAGGATAGAAAGCCTTTTTCAAGTACACATGTTTGTACAAGAGTTAGTTCAAAGGCTGGGACTTGGGGGTCCATTCACTGCCAGGACTCACTTGGCCACTTGAGCTGACTGGAGAGGATTTTGTCTTTTTTTTCCACTACACTGTTTATATACTCAGAAAGCTGGTCTTCATAAAAAAACAAAAGCCTTTTCTCAATTAAAGAACCGTTCCTCAGTTGAGGATATGAATGGATTTATTTCCCCCACTACGACCTCTAAAGACCATTAGATTTTTAAAACAAGCATAATTTGAAGTTAGAGCAAGTCAAAGTTTGGTTAAATCAACACCTTGTTAGTTGCTGCAAATTTTAACTTATCAGGGCTATCAGGAAATACCAAAAGTGTTAGTTAGTTATGATGACTATAAATGAATGCTTTCTCTGTAATCTGTTGAAACAAAAACATGTCCTCATGATTCACCAGTCAGATGAGGCTTGCTGCAAGCCAAATAGTGTTTTGGTCTTAATAAAGGATAATTATAATTTAGTAAAAACATCTGATAATTTAAACAAGCTGAGCACCACCGGCAAACACATGAGACCCCAGTACACAGTCCTTTTTTCCAAAACATCAGATTGAGAAAATGATAAATATGGAGCATAGAATATAAAATACTTCACCATGTAGCTTGCAGATGTGTATCACACAACCCGCATTTACAAACAGCCCACAGAAAACATTTTCAGTGTCCTGCATTATTAAGAAAGATTTCAAAAAGTACTTTTAGAATACATTAGAAACAAAGGAATTCCAAACAGAGTCCAAATATCAATAGATTCCAGCTGCTTTTATGTCGATGGCCAATATAACAGCAGTAGTAAGTTCCAGGGGTTACAGCAGGATTCTAAATTCTGATTTCTGATTTGAGTTGTGTGCCAGGTCCTTCCTTTGACCTGGAGTGTCATCTGTGACAAGTCATTCACCTCTCATGAGTTTCCTTATTATTTAAGGATTTTTAAAGTTTATTAGTATTTTGACAATGTTAGAACTACAAGGAAGACTTTCATAGCCCTGGAGATGAGCCCTTCTCCTGTCTTGTAAGTTGGCTCTTTCACATATAATTTTTTTTGAACATTATGCTTAATGAATCTTGGACTCTTAGAACAGGAAGAGGGTTTGGAGATAAGGGAGTCTAAGACAACCATGTCACATACAGATGAATTCTCATACTCAAAGCAAGACGTAAACTGATAAGACCAAATATTCTAGAGGCAGAGACGAAAGAGGAAGCCAGGTGTCCTAATTCTTTCCAGTACAGCCTTGTGCATCTTTGAATTGGTGGAGGGTATATGTAACTTAATGCTGGAACAGGGATAGAAGCTTAGAGTCAACTGGTCAACTCAATCAAGGTGAAATAAAACCTGTATCTATTATTTACTAGTTCTGGAATCTTAGACAATCGTTAAGCTCACTGGACCTCGGCGTCTTCCTTTATAAAGTAGTTATGACAGTTCTTAATTCACACAAATGTTGTGAAATGAATTAATGCATATCAAAAGTTTGAGTAAATTATGATTGATATGAGGTGAGACATAATTCATTCCCTGCATCAGATTATTATTCATTCCTCCCTCTCTCTCTCTGTGTCTCTCCCCAGTCATGATCTCTTCCCACCTCCAACACCTTTCCTTATTTTTACTAAAATCCTCTCGTCGATAAGGCTCCAAACCACTGTGCTAATGCCGTTAATGCCCATACTTCATATCCAGTCAATCTCTAAGTCCTGCAAAATTGTTTTTCATGACTTCCTCCACTTCCTCCTCATTAGTTTGATGGAGGTTTTCATTTAAAGGCAGCAGTTGAGTACAGAGGAAACAAAGTCAAAAATTGAGATACATAGGTCCAAAAAGATTATGAAGCAGATGTGAATCAGGAGCCAGAGTAGACCAAAGATGGCAGGACGGGCAGAATGATGAACTCAAGAAGCAGCAGAACAGGAGGGTTAATGAGAGTCATCTGGCTGAATCCTAGAAAAAAGACCTCATTGCCAGTGTGGATGACCTCCACTTAAATCGCCAAGACCAAAGCAGAGCAAACTGAAAGACCTTTGAAGGTCAGAACTCTGTGTATTTTATCTACCATATCTATAGTGTGTATTCATGAAGGTGAGTTGAACTGACTCTGAGGACTACTTAACATACTGGATTCAGGAGAACTATGTTTTCTAAACTCTGTTTTCTGTTTTCCTACTCCTTCAATCACTCATTCAATAAATATTCATTAGGATGTGCCAGCATATAATTTGAAAGACTAAAAATGATGAAAAAGAAACATGAGGCAACAGAGATCTCTTTCTTCCTAACCTTATTTTTAATGTATTTATTCCATTTTTGTTCCTAACCTTTTTATGCATGCCTTGAATTGTCAGAAAAGATGACCTTGTGGTTGCCTGTGGACGTGTCCTCCTAGCTTATGTACAGAGGTAAGATTCCAGATTGTGGGGTACAGTGAGAACCACAAAATCCAGGGATGGGGAAACTTCTGCAGTTATCACAAGGCCTAGGATGATCTAGGGCAAATCCAGGCTGAATCTTACCATTTCAGAGGTGTAGCTTCCTGGGGCCCCTGTTGATCTGGTGAAATATCTCAGGAATTGCCATGCTTTCTGAGGACAAACGGGTGGGGAAAATATTGCATTCTTCCAGAAGTTAGTGTGTACCTAAGTAGTTGAAGACCTAGATATCTACAGTACTTGTCTTTTTCTTAAAGGTCATTTGTTTACTCCAGCCCCTACGTCTTAGCTGTCAGTTGAATGGAAGGACCTTGCCTCCTGCTAACTCCACCCCATGGGTCTTCCCCTCTTTAAAGTGCAGCTTAAGCTCCAATTCCTGAGAAAATCTTCCTGGGTCATTTCCCTCTGCAGTGGCTTCATGCTCATCTAAACTCCTGGAGCATTTGCTTCATTTATATTTCTAAATAACTATAGTTCATATTTATTGAGTACTGACTAATGAGGTGCTGCATTTTACATTCTATGTGCATTAACTTCTCTAATTCTCACAAAAATCCTATGAAATAGATACCATTTTTAGCCTCACTCTGCAGAGAAGGAAACTGACCCCAGAGCCCATGCTGCACTGCCTCTCACTAGAAGAAAAGTTAAGAAAGATCCTACTGACCTTCAGCACAAAAACTCATAGTATCAATAATACGGACACTTGCTTTCCAATTCGGGAATTTGTTTTGCTTTGTTTTCTCTTTATATGTAGGCAGGTCATAAATTCACTCTTGCTGGGCTTAGCTGTCCAAAGAAAATGTAGCTTTTGTCATTTAACTGTCCTGATATTTTCCACAAGTTCCTACTCCACTGGACAATAAACAAGTTAGACCTGCCAGTGTGTACTGTCTCAATGTCTGATGTGTAATCAGTCTCTCTGTGTCTTTTCAGTCTAAAGCAGTCTTTTGCGGTTCTCTCTCCTCCCCCTGACCTCCCCAGATGATGTCTGGCTGTGTGTGGCAAGCAGGGCTGAGGTTCCATGCAGCAGGGAATGAAGGGTACAAACAAACCCTCCTCCCAGTGGTGTTCTCTGGGTCCTCTGCAGTGAGTACTGTACGGCAGTTGGTCTGGTTTGCTCTCTGGAATGGTGAGCCCTGGCGGGACTGGTCAGTCCTGGCCTTTGAGATTGTGAGGGGAGCCACTCACTGCTGGATTCTGTGGTCCTGGCCAATTGATGGTGCACTTGCAAATTCTCACAAGTGGAGACTTCCTTGTCCTGAGCCCAGACTCTTATTGGTCTGCCATCTCCCTGTAGCTCTCTGTACCTTCTCACCAGGCAGTCAGTAAATGTTAAATTCCATGATTTCCCAGAAGCCCTATCTCAGGCTCCTAGTCAACCACTTCGTCCCAGCAACCCTGAATTAATGTTCCCATGCCAGACTGCACAAGGCCATGGGGATGGGTGTGGGCTTCTCCGAAAGGCATTACTTTGTTAGTTATTATTTGACTTTTCTGCTCTACCTCTGTCCCTCTTCTTACATGATCTCCAAGAGAAAGGGTGAGCTTTGCCTGTTGTCTGACAGGAGCTTTTCTACAGTCTTAATTGCAGACAGAGTGCAGAGAGAGAAAACAATATACCACTAGGGAAAATAAATTAGCAAGTATTGCAAATGCAAAATTGAAATCATTCTACAACGCATACCATCCCTAACACTCACTTGGCGTCTATTATAATAGATTACTCTTTTTGGAATTCACTGAGCACATGAATTTATTAGATGGGATTTGTCAAATGATTCTATTATTTAGGATTCAAGATAAGCAGTGTTTGAGGCTTTTCATTTAGTTATTTCCTTTAATTTGATCATGAGAATTCATATCAACAACATTAATCCTACATGAAAAAATGAAACACAAAACTTACCGTGATGTTTAAACGTGATCCTTAATTTGAAACATAGGCTTGGATAGCTTAAAAAAAAATTAGAGTAGCATGGAAGGTATGAAAGAGTAAATATTCCCTGGCCAAAAAAAAAAAGTAAAATTTTCAAACAATGTCCTTGAGGCAGTTACCTAGTCTAATCTGAGATAAGAATGGCCAAAAGGAAGATATGGGTGGAAGTAAGGGAATTGTGCTCTCTTATACAAGACTTGTGATGGAAAACACAAAGTACCCAATTACTATGATTTAAGGATATTGCTACAAATAGGCACAGACCAAGCATAAAAGTGCTGGTGGTGATGTATAACATCTGACCACCACCAATGAGATGCATTAAAAAATGAAAAGTTTCCAAGGAAGTTTTCCACAGCTGCAGGCCAATATAAACTTTTAACTCTGCTAAACTCTTTTCTAAAAACAAAACAAAACATTAAAAAATAATCCCTCAGTACATTTCATAAGTTTTAATTAGTTGTTAACTTCAAATATATTTTTTGCTCAAAATAACTATCTACCTCTCTGCCCTCACTCTTAAGTCTAATAGTTCAAACTGTCATGTGTCAAGAACCTCTCAACCTTAAAAAACTCTGCCTTCTCTTTCAGGAAGCCTTCATATTTGGCCCGACTATCTGTTGAGAAAGCACATGTAGTAAGTTAATTTACTCATTGAGGAAACTGAATAATAGCTATTGTAAATACTGCATTCAGCCACCAACTGGTCGCTAGCAGCAGTCTGCTATAAATGAAGCTCATCTTCAGTTGGGCTTTCATCAGGAAAATTCACAAAAGCCTACTTTGCTTTAGAAACTGTCAGTTGAGGAAGTGGTTCAGAAAGTTAGAGGAACTCCTCTTCTCCCTCATATTGAAGCAAAAGAAAATTTTAAAAGGCCAAGTCAGTGCAGAGAGAAAGTAATCTAGGAATATGTTTCAAAGAGAATAAGGATTTCACTCAAAACTTGTCTATTGATTAATGCCTTATGGTGGTTATTCATTATTTCCTTACTTCATTTAAAATTATTGGATTAGTCCAAGACAGGAATAAAAGGCTAATTTCAGTTGGACAAGACTGAAAATTGATGTGGTTTATCCCACTCTCCGCGGCACATGGGATCCTCCTAGACCGGGGCACGAACCCGCGTCCCCTCCATCGGCAGGCGGACTCTCAACCACTGCGCCACCAGGGAAGTCCATCTTTCTTTTTTCCTTTTCAGAAAATCCCTCCTCTAACTAAGCATTCTTCTGACTTCTCCTTTATTCCATGTATAAATGAATCACACAGTAAAGCAAGTGGAATAAATCTAACTTTGTTCCTTGTCCTCAAGATTTTATCTATCTAGATCCTTTGGAATTACATATATCTTAAAATCAATATATCAATTTCTACAGAGTGCTGAGGTTTTTTATTAGAATTACATTGAATCAAATTGACACTGTAATGATATTGATTCTTCCAAATCATTTCTTTAGGCCTTCATTAATTTCTGTCAGTAATATTCTGTAGTTTCAGAGTAGAGATGTAACATTTCTCTCTATATTTTTCCTAGGATTTGATTTTTTTTCATGTTACAATAAATGGTTTTATTTTCAAAAGTTCTGTCTCCAGTTGCTTAATGATAGAAATGCATGCTTTCTATTGACCTTTTAGCACAGGACCTTATGAAATTCACTTATGATAGTAGCTTGTTTGAGGATTATTTTGGATATTTTACATATACAATTATGTGGTCTGCAAATAAATACAGTTTTACTTCATCCTTTTTCATTTCTATGCCTATTACTTCTTTCATTTTCTTTTTTATTGAAGTATAGTTGATTTACAATGTCGTGTTAGTTTCTGGGGTACAGCAAAGTGATTCAGATATATATATATATATATATAATATATATATGTTATAGGTTATTACAAGGTATTGAATATAGTTCCCTGTACTATAGAGTACGACCTCATTGTTTATCTATTTTATATACAGTAGTGTGTATCTCTTAATACCAAACTCCTAATTTATTCCCCATCCTTTTCCTTTTGGTAACCATAAGTTTGTTTTCTATGTCTGTGAGTCTGTTTCTGTTTTGTGAAAAAGCTCATTTGTATCATTATTTTTAGATTCCACATGTAAGTGATTTCATATGATACTTGTCTTTCTCTGTCTGACTTACCTCACTGAGTATCATAATCCCTAGGTTCATCCATGTTGTTACAAATCGCATTATTTCATACTTTTTATGACTGAGTAATATTCCATTGTGTGTGTGTGTGTGTGTGTGTGTGTGTATGTGTGTGTGTGTATATACACACACCACAACTTCTTTACCCATTCATCTGTAGAGGGACACTTAGTTTTTTTACTTTCTTTATTGTACTAAGAACTCCAGCCCAAATTTAATTTAATTTAATTTTCGTTGTGACTGGTGGGAGTAGATATCCTTAACTTGCTCAAGGTCTTAGGAAAAACATGTTCAGTATTTCCTCATTAAACATGATAATAGTCATAGGTTTTGCATAGATATGCATTATCAGAGTAAGAGAATTCCTATGTATTTACATTTTATTGAGAGTTTTTCATCATAAATGGGTATTGAAATTTGTCAAATAGATGTTTTTAATCTATTAAATTGAACATTATTCTCATTTATTCTGGTGTATGTGTGTGTTGTGATTTGAACCAATGGATTTTGGAATATTTAAAAAGAAAAACAAAAAAACCTTGTGAAAAGCCAAAACAACAAATGATCTTTCATTGATGGAATAAATTTCACTTGGTCATTAAGATATTACACTTTTTATATGTTTCTGGACTCAGTTTAACAATATTTTAAAGGGATTTTTTCCATCTAAAATCATAAGGTTGTTGGCCTGTAGTGTTTTTTTCTTGTAGTATTCTACTTGGGTTTTAGCATCAGAGTTACGCTAGCCTCACAACTGGAAGGTTTTCCACTCTGTCTCTGAAAATGTTTACTGGTGATATATTTTTGTCTTTAACAAAGTCACCTGGGCCTGGAGTTTTCTTCAATGAATGATTTGGTTTTTGCAAACGTAATATCTTTACAACATATAAGAATATTCAATCTTTCCATTTCCTTTTGTGTTAGTTTTATAAAGTGGATCCAATGAATTTGCTCATTTCATCTAATCGTTGAGTTTATTGGCAAGAAGGTGTTAACAACAGCTCCTTATTTTCTTTTTAAAATCTGTGCAATCTGTAGTGAGGTCCATCTTTCATTATAGATAACTATTTTTGTGGTCACTCTCTCTTCCTTGAGCACTCTCACTAAAGGTTTACCAATATAATTAATCTTTTCAAAGAATCAGCTTTTGGTCTTGTAGTTGTTTTTAATTTTCTGCAATGTCATCTTTATTTTAATTTAGTTGCTTTTTGCTCTTATTTTTATTCCCTTTCTACTTATTGGGTTTAATTTCCTCTTTTTATATCTCCATGATGTAGAAAATCAGATCACTGATTTTAGATTTGTGTACTTTACCAATGTATGCACTAAAAACATAAACTTCCCACCAAACACAAATCTAACTGTACCCAGCAAACTTTAGCAAGATGTGTTTTCATTATCATACGTTTAAAACCTTTTTAAATTTCTCTTAGGATTTCTTCTTTCACCCGTGGACTATTTAGAAGTGTGTTTTTAAGTTTCCAAATACTTGGGAATTTTCTACTTATCTTTTGGATACTGATTTCTAACTTAATTTCATTGGTCTTAGAATATATATCAGCACGTTTTCAGTTCTTTGAAACTTGAAATCTGCTTTATGAGCCAGCATAAGTTTACTTTGGTGAACTTTCTGTGAGCGAGTAAAAAGACTGTGTATTCTGGGTGTGAAGTGTTCTTCTAATGTCAGTTAGATCAATTTGGTTAAAAATGTTGTTCAGGGGCTTCCCTGGTGGCGCAGTGGTTGAGAGTCCGCCTGCCGATGCAGGGGACACGGGTTCGTGCCCCGGTCCGGGAAGATCCCGCGTGTCGTGGAGCGGCTGGGCCCGTGAGCCATGGCCGCTGAGCCTGCGCGTCCGGAGCCTGTGCTCCGCAACGGGAGAGGCCACAACAGTGAGAGGCCCGCGTACTGCAAAAAAAAAAAAAAAAAAAAAAAAAAAAAAAATGTTGTTCAAATTCTTACAGACATTTGCCTACCAGTTACTGAGATATGAGTGTTTCAAGTAGAATTTTCATACTTCTCCTTTAGTTTTGTCAAGTACTGATTCATGTTTTATAAATATGTTATTTGATACAAACACATTTAGAATTTTTATATTTTCTTGCTGAAGTTCCCTTTTATCATTATAAGAGTTACCTCTTTTATGATAGTGTTGCTTACCTTTAAGTCTATTTGCTTATACTAAAAATAGCTACACCAGCTTTCTTATGATTAGTGTTTCCGTGATCTATAGACATTTTTCATAATTTTACATTCAATGTAAATGTCTTTATATTTTAAATGTCTCTGTTATAAAGAGCATATATTTGGGTAATTTCTAATCTATCCCTTAAATTTATGCCTTCTAATTGGAGTACTTGTTTATTTACATTTAATGTGCTTATGGGTGTAACTGAGTTTACATCTACCGTCTTACTAATTTGCTCATTATCTTTCACATTTATTATCTGTTCCTTTCTTCTTTCCTCCCTTTTTGAGATTAATTGTGTGTTTTTTTCATTATTGGCTTTTTATAGTTACCATTTTGTGATCATTCTAATGATTTTTCTAGAGATTGCAATATACATCTCAGGTTATCACATTCTACCATAAAATTATAACACCTGTTTATAGTTTAAGAAGTAAGAACACTCCACTGTCACTGTCATATATTTTACTTCTATATTTTTTAAAGCTCCACAGCATTTTATTATTTTACCTTTAAACAATCCGTGGTCCATCTTAAATGTTAACTACTTACCAACATTCACCATTTCTGGTGCTCTGTGTTTCTCCCTGGAGATCCATGTTTTCCTCTGGTACCATTGACCTTCACTCTGATTATCTTCCTTTAGTATTTCTTGTGATACAGATATGTTGACAATAAATTTTCTTAGATTCTGTTAGCCTCAGAATGTTTCTATTTTACCTTCATGATGAATCCCTTTGTTAGATGTGGAATTATGGGTTCATGATTTTTTATTTTGTACTGTCTTTTGACTTCTAATGTTTCTGTTGAGAAACCAGGTGCCATACTTACTGTCATTCATCTGAACATGGTATCACTTCTTATTATGGATGATTTTTTTCTTTTCCCTTGGTTTTCAACAGTTTTGCTTTAATGTGTCTCTTTATATTTATTCTGACTTTCTATTGACCTCTCTCTGATGTCCTGGCCCTTCGGCTGTCCAAAATTGTATTAAATCTATCCAATGACTTCTTCATTTCATATGCTTTAATCTTCAGTTCTAGAATTTCCACTTGGTTTAATATTAGATTTTTGCTTCTCTGCTGAAATTCTCTATCTTTTCATCTGTGTTATCCGTCTTTCCTCTAAATGTTTTAACCAGTTCATAATAATTATTTTTAAATTCCTTTTCTTTTTATCCCAAAATCAAGGAAATCCATGAGTCTGCCTTTTGATTATGGGTCACATTTCTCTGTTTATTTGTAAATCTCAATATTTTTTAAATATCTATCACATATTTTGTATAAAGGAACACTAGAGACTAAAGTATGTTTTTGTTTTGTTTTGTTTTTCCCTGACAAAATTCACACTTTTCTCTGCCAGCCAGCAAATGTGAAAGCTGACCATTTAGGTATCATCACAGGCCGAAACTTTAATTAGTTTCAGTTCATATCTGGTTCCAAATGAGGTAACAGTCATCCCTCAGCATCTGTGGGGGGATTGGTTCCACGATCCCTGCATCTACCAAAATCCAGGAATGCTCAAGCCCTTTATGTAAAATTTCATAGCACAGTAGGCCCTCTATATCCGTAGGTTCCACATCCGCAATAGGAGGGGCCGACTGTACATAAATCTCCCTTTGCATTTCAGCACAACTCTTGAATTTCCCTTATTGCCTTCTGAAGGGATCATTTCTTTAATCTTATTAGAATTTGAGCTGGGAGGAAATAGGTGAGTTTCAGTTCACCTCTAGATTAAATTTCAGTCTTGTGTGTAATGCAAGATCTTCTTTTGCTCTCCTGCTATTTCCCCACTGGGAAATCAGCAAGATTCCCAGAGCATGAGAATTTTCAGAATGAGGGATTTATTTTGGCACTCATGCTTCTCCAGACTTCTATCTATCACGCCAGCTCATTCTGTTAATTAAACTTTAACTCATTTCTTTTTTCCCAGAAAAGTGTCTCTGTTTAGGTATCTCCCTAGCTTCTGCTAGTACCAGGACTAAGGCAAAAGTGTCACGTATGAACGTGGCTACTATTTTATTTTTTTTGCGGTATGCGGGCCTCTCACTGCTGTGGCCTCTCCCACTGCGGAGCACAGGCTCCGGACGCGCAGGCTCAGCGGCCATGGCTCACGGGCCCAGCCGCTCAGCGGCATGTGGGATCCTCCCGGACCGGGGTACGAACCCGTGTCCCCTACATCAGCAGGCAGACTCCCAACCACTGAGCCACCAGGGAAACTCGTGGCTACTATTCTTTACTCTTTTAGGAAAGGCTTAGCCCTGTCTGAAATTTAGTCCATTTAGACTTCTATTTATACACGGTACTTTGGTGGTTTTCTTAAAAAGTATAATTTTTAGTTTATCCATTGTTTTCTTGCTATTGTAACGGAAGTGACGTTCATTCTATCTTAAATGGAAGTGGAATCCACTGTGTTTTGTTGTTTTTATTATTGAAAGAGATAATATCTATACATTGAAGGAAATAACTTCTGTGACGTAGCTATAAAACATAAAAGGAATGAGCTGCCTATGAGGGGATATATAGAGTAATATGCATATAATCTTAAAGACGTGTCTGTAGGAGTGCAATGAAAAATAATCAGTGTTAACAAAATGGTGGAATGGGATTTGAAAGAATTGAGCAGAAGCATAAATAAAAACTGACAAACTTGTTGGGAGACTGTATCCACTACAAAAGAATAGGTAAAAGAATAGGTATCTGATAATTAATAAGGAAACATAGAGAATATTCAGAAATATTTTCACCAACTAACCTTTAGTGGAACTGCCAATATTTTGTCAAAAAGGTCCAAAGTTAGTTTGTTCCAGTATGTCTTATGTGTCTTGAAAAATGAGCATTCCAACTGTTATGGGCTGAACTGTGTTCTCCAGAATTCATATATTGATGTCTCAACCTCTGATAGCTCAGAATGTGACTATATTTGAAGATAGTCTTTAAAGAGATGACTTAGGGCTTCCCTGGTGGCGCAGGGGCTAAGTGTCTGCCTGCTGATGCAGGGGACACGGGTTTGAGCCCTGGTCTGGGAGGATCCCACATGCCGTGGAGCAACTGGGCCCGTGAGGCACAACTACTGAGTCTGCGCGTCTGGAGCCGTGCTCCGCAATGAGAGGCCGCGACTGTGAGAGGCCTGCGCACCGCGATGAAGAGTGGCCCCTGCTCGCCGCAACTGGAGAAAGCCCTCACACAGAAACGAAGACCCAACACAGCCAAACATAAATAAATTAAAAAAAAAAAAAAAAAAAAAAAAAAAAAAAAGAGATGACTTAGATGAAATGAGGTATTTAGAGAGGGCCTTCATCAATCTGACTGGTGTCTTTATAAGAGGACATTTAGAGAGAGATACCAAGAGTGCACACACACAGAGGGATGACCATGTGAGGGTGCAGTGAGAAGGTAGCCATCTACTAGCCAAGGAGGGAAGCCTCAGAAGAAACTAAACCAGCTGACACCTTGATCATGGACTTCCAACCTCCAGAACTGTTAGAAAATAAATTTCTGTGGTTCAAGCCACCCAGCTGTGGTATTTGTAATGGTAGACCTAGATAACTAATACATCAACAAAGAGTAAAAACCATCACAACTCATTTCAATCTAAAACCATAGGAACTCTCTAATAAAAATTTCAAGGGTATTTAAATGAACAAACAGTGAAATCTCTAATTACCCTTTAGCTTAGTGGGGAGACTAATTACCATTTTTCTCCTGAGAACATAAAATCTGTTGGTTATGGTGAAATGAAAAAGAGAATGAGTATTAGCTTTGTCTCATGCTTATAGCCCAGACAAGGTGGCCCCAAGGCTGAGGGAAGGATAGCCAATATCATCTTTTAATCACAAAGAACATAATTTGTGCTGGCTTCAGAGCCAAGAATGTAAAACCATAGCCCTCTTGCAAATGAAAATAGTAGTTACAAGCCAACTGGGATCAAGTGTGGCTTTATGCTTTCTACCATTGTTTGCACAAACTAAGGACAAAACGTGTTAGTCCAGACAAGTCAGAACTGTCCTATGTTGTATAATTAACTCGTTTAAGTAAAATTATACATTATCTAATGTATGGTCAGTCCTATTTCTTCATATCTGCTACAACCATGACTTCTTTTTAAAGTTTTTATCTATTTTAGAAACTATTTTCAAAGGCTGAAGGAGAAGAAGGGTATCTAGATTCTTCTCTAAGTACTCAGGCAAGACATAATACTCAAATATCTTAATTCTATTACAGTGTATCCAGAAAACGTCATCCAAAAAAAATTGTATCATTTATCTTAAGTAAACCAAGGATGAAAAAAATACATATTTAGGGCTTCCCTGGTGGCGCAGTGGTTGGGAGTCCGCCTGCCGATGCAGGGGACACGGCTTCGTGCCCCGGTCCGGGAAGATCCCACATGCCGCAGAGCGGCTGGGCCGGTGAGCCATGGCCGCTGAGCCTGCGCGTCTGGAGCCTGTGCTCCGCAACAGGAGAGGCCACAACAGTGAGACACCTGCGTACAGCAAAAAAAAAAAA
>NW_020172738.1:3464039-3486135 GCF_003031525.2 Neophocaena asiaeorientalis asiaeorientalis | reverse complement strand
CCAAAAAAAAAAAAAAAAAAAAAAAAAAAAAAAAAATATATATATATATATAAATTTTTGTAAACTAGATAGAACTTTGAGATTTCATTTTGGTTTATATATCAAGGATTTCCTTTCATACTGGAGCTTGCATATCCTTTTTGTGTATGGTATTTTTAGTTTACATTGATATAGCTTATGTAGTTCAATATGTAGTTTTTATCAATATAAACTTTAGATATGCATCTATCTTTTATATTTGTATCTTGCATTTTGAAGACATATTAAAAAGTAGAAACAATCTCCATTATATTACCTTTTACCCATATCAAATGCTCTGTAAATATTTATTAATTTATTCAACTAATACTTTTAATTGGTTAATTCTACTGTTTTCTCTTCAGTTTTAAAGGGTATGGGTTCAGTTACATATCAAAGAGTTCATTTTCACTGGTAGGGAACATATCACATTACTGGGCATTTTGTGGAATTTATACCACATAGTAAAATTTAATTTCCTTTAGTCTAGGACAATTTCAAGGTATAATGGAAATAATGAACTGGAAACTCAACAGGCCTGGGTTTAAATCACCCCTTTTCATTTTACCAGCTAAAAGACCTTGAATAAGTTATATAATTTCTCAGAGCCTGTTTCTCCACTTTTTAAATGGAGATAATAATATTTACAAGGTCATTTTGACATTATACATAGTGGTGAGCACATAGTTCTTGTTCAATAAATATATTTTCTTCCTATTTTCACACATCCTGGGGATCAGCCAATTATCTGTTTATTTAGCCTTTTCAAATGATCTTAATTTATTCTTTCTTTTTTTTTGAAGGAATTTTTTTTTTTTTTTTTTACTTTTATGTATAGAAAACTCAATAGTGTATACTTAGCTCAGTTTGATGGCCAGTTCTTTGACCTTTGCCTTTTCCAGCTTGGCAATGCAAGCCACCAACTTTGGACCCAGGATGTTGCCTCCTCAGTGATGGCGGATTTCATCGTATCTGTCATTGTAATTGGTCCTAATAGCTTCCGCCAGCTTAGCCTGAGGTCCTTTGTCTCCTGAGTTAACTTGTGTGAAGGTGACAGTGGTACAATTCTTCCTGTGGAATGGATCTCCAGCCTGGCCTTCCCTTTGCTAATGTGGTAGGGAACCCCCCATCTTATGCCACAGGGCAGGCAGGAAGACAACCAGCTCGATGGGATCCACATCATTTGCAATCACCACCAGCTAAAGCTTCTTCTCCACCAACGTAGTGACCGTATTAACCCCTGCTGGAAGGATAGGTGGCCCCTTTGTGGGGACATTCCCTTTGCCGGCAGTTTTCTCCTTAGCCTGAGCCAGCAACCTCTGCTTCTTCTTTTGCTTCATATCTGGTCTGCACTTGTGGGCCAGCTTAAGCAGTTGAGTAACTCTTTGGTGGCCCAAGGCCTGGGTGAACTGGCTAATCAAGGGAGGCACTTTCAGCCACTTACAGAGGATAGCTCTTTGCCGCTGCAGCCAGATGTGGTCAGGCCATTTGACAAAGCGGGTGAGGTCCCTTTGGGGCTGATGTCCTGTCCTGATATGTAAAGGGCAACACTATGAGTGATGCTCAAGTTCCTTGTCAAGTTCGTGTTTAGGACCACTCAGAAGGGTATAAGTGTATCAGTGACCTAGGTGGTTTAAGATGCCATCACAATTCTGAATTATTCTTAAATTTCTTAGATTGAAAAAATTCTGGTGGATCTTTGAAAACTAGGCCAACACACACTTGCCAACTTAGAGCTGCTCCTCAAAGTACAGGCAGACCTCATTTTATTGGGCTTTGCTTAACTGCACTTTGCAGATTGCGTGTTTTTTACAAATTGAAGATTTGTGGCATCGCTGCATGGAGAAAGTCTGTCAGTGGCATTTATCCAATAGCATTTGCTCATTTTGTATCTCTGTGTCACATTTTGGTAATTCTTGCCATATTTCAACCTTTTTCATTATTTTTATATCCTATGATTTTCTAGAAAGAAAAGTAAAAAAAAAATTCCTACAAAGAATCAGGAACTCAAGTGACTTTAGACTCCTCAATAGCAACAAAAGGAACAAGAAAACAATGATATCATGACTCTACAATGCCGAAGAAAAGTTAATTCCAACTGTGTATTCTATATTCCAACTACCTATCATCTGCCAGGGTAGCATAAAGCATATTTTCTTACTGCAAGTTCCCAGAACATTTACTTCCATTACATTCTTGCTAAAGGGGCTGCTGGAAGATGATTTCCACCTTAAAAAAGAGCAGACCAAGAAAAAAAGATGATGAGGGATTCATAACAGAAAAGATACAACCCAGGAGGGAAGTGATGAAAGTCTTCAAGATAATGGTGGAGGGAGATCTCAGGGAGAGAACTGTGCCCCAGACATAGACATTCCTGGAGCAGTGTGACACAGGGAACAGACATGTGGAGGGCTGTCCGCTCCATGCCCTCTGTAGAGAAGCCATCTTTAATCTGATCAAATTACTGGAGGATGTGCTCCACACCAAGAGAGTAAATCAAGAAAGAGCAAGGCATAACATCCAGAAAACAGCATCAAACTCCAGATTAGTAAATTCCAAGGACAATAGTTCAGATAAGATGTAACCTGATGATAGCATTCAGAAGACCTGGAGCAAAACCAGCCCAGAGAGAACAAAGAAGTCTCCAGGGGAAGAAAAGTCTGGGTAGATCAACTGATCTCATTGACCTTACAGAGAACTGTCCTGTGGAGATATTAGGAGGTCAGAAGAATTAGCAAGAAGTGCAAAGATAACCTGATAAGTGAAAAAAACAAAGCAACTACTTCAATCTCAAGAAAGACGGAAAGTAAAACAGGAAAACATCATGATCCACTGGATGTTCGACCGTGAATAATATTTGCAAAGGCATCAAAGAAACGCTGGATATTCATTTAACTAAAAATTATAATATAACTCTATTAGGAAGGGGGTAAAGAGAAGTGGGGGTGGGATGGCAGTGTAAAAGAGCTAACATAAGAGGAAATCAATATGAGATTATATGCACATATGATCTAGATAGATATCTGTATGTTCCAATAGGGACTTGAGGAAGAGGAGAGAGAAAGAGAGGAGACCTGGGAGCTAGCGGGTATGATGTCCTCCCCTCGAACATAAATTTCACAGAGCATCAACATCAGACAAGGCCATTCTGTGCCTGTGATGGATCAAACCAAAAACAAAACCACTCCATAATCACATCTGAACACAGACAGAACGTGAGGATTGTTCAAGCCACAGAATGACCAGACTCCCCCTTCCTGCTTAATATGAGTGATCACTGCCTCTTTACTATTTAGCTCTAGCCTCACTCTAGTCTCCCCTTCTTCAAGATACAATTTATGATGATAGCCATAGAATTGCCCCTGCTTGCAGATAGCATCCAATCCAGAGCAAAGACCCACTTCCTTAAACCTTCCCTCAAATCACCTAATACAAGCTCAAATCCTGTGAGTTTAATTAACACCCACTTAGTCGAACTTCCCACAGATGGTGTGGGGTCTCCCTCATGACAATGAATAATAAACCAACTCTTTCAACCACAAGTGTGTTCTGGTGGTCTTTGGTGGGCGAGCCTTTCCTTATAGGAAGTATGGGGAGGGAAAACACTGGGTTTTGTTAAAATTCTTTTAGTACTTTTGGAATGTGAAAGTATATAGGCATGCTACTTTGATAAAATACAAGTTAATTTTTAAAAACCTTATCACATGTTACTTACCAAGGTGGGAAAGCATATGCATATGCTGGCTGATGGGGGGATTGTAATTGTTTTAAGAGGTGTCATCTTAAGAAGAAGGTCCAATAATTTCCAGTGATGCTGAAAATAACTGGAATGATAACAATTCTCCCTGGTCCATAAAGGACAACCGTTTTAGACTCTGGGTCTGGTCAGCAGCAATAGGAAGGGGTTAACCTGTAGGAGAATTGAAACTGAATCCCTTTCACTTGCTGCGCTTTGCAAAGACCAGATATTAAAGGAAGAGAAAGATGAGTATGGTTATTCCACAAAATTTGGATCACTGCTTAAAATAAGCTTGCCAGTATTTATTCATTAGTGATCCATGAAAATAAAGTACACACTTTAAAAGCCTAATTTAACATGTCAAGCATTGGATGCACAAAGAAATGGATACAGTTTAAAAGTATCTGGTATGTGGCAATTTGGGTTGATCTCTAATTCACACTTTGTTTCTAAAAGTCCATCTACTTCTGTGGCTAATGTTAGTGGTTTCTTTTAATTACAGATTCTGATTCCTGGAGGTAATTAGAATGGCCCGATATTTTTTAGCTGACATTAAAGCCTCTCTTAAATAACAGAGGGAAAATGGAGCCACCCAGCAACATAATCATGATCCAAATAATCCCTAAAAGGCTTCTTAGTATCGAGGCGCATGAGTCAAACAGAGCCACAATGTTTAAATCTGCCAGGATGTCATAAACAGACTTTAAGGGGAAATCCCAAATATTAATTTCAATCAACCAGTTTCAATAACTTTCAACACATTGTCAATCCTGTTTTATTTATTCCCCCCACCCACTTCTCCTATAGCCCCAGAATAGTTAGAAGCAAACACATGACACCATATCATTTCATCTATAAACATTTAAGAAAACACCTATAGAAAGATAAAAGCACTTCCTTTTTTTTAAGCATAAACACGATATCATTGTTGCACAAAATCACCGCCAATAAACTTGTAATATCCTCAAATACCCAGTCAGTGTTCAAATTTCTCCCAAATATCTCATAAATATTGTCACATAAATGTTTATACAGTTCATACTTTTGAATTGGGATAAAAAAATTCCACACATGGCATTTGGTTGGTATATCTCATAAGTCTCTTTCAATTCTATCAGTCTCTCCCTCTTTCGTTTTCCTGGGTGCAATTGATTATTTGAAGAAACCAGGTTTTTTGTCTTGTAGAATTTCTGTACTCTGGATGTTATTTTTTGAACCAATGTAGTGTTTTTTTTTTAAATGTTCTCTCCCCCCATACACCCCTCCAAGACTTTAAGACTTTTTAAAGGTTAAGATTAAGCAGTGGATTCGGGTGTTGTCAGCTTGATTCATCCATTATAAAGGTTCCCATCTAATGAATGCTGGAGAGGGTGTGGAGAAAAGGGAACCCTCTTACATTGTTGGTGGGAATGTAGATTGATACAGCCACTATGGAGAAAAGTATGGAGGTTCCTTTAAAAACTAAAAATAGAGTTACCATATGGCCTAGCAATTCCACTACTGGACATATATCCAGAGTAAACTCTAATTTGAAAAGATACATGCACCCCAATATTCATAGCAGCACTATTTACAATAGCCAGGACATGGAAGCAACTTAAATGTCCATCGACAGATGAATGGATAAAGATGAGGTGTGTACACACACACACACACACACACACACGCACAATGGAATACTACTCAGCCATAAAAAAGAATAAAATAATGCCATTTGCCATGCTATTCCTGGCTTATCTTGTCCATTTTATGTCCCAGACCTGGAATCAGCCACTCTCCACAGTGTTTCTGTTTCTTGTGGAGACAAATGACATTTAGAAATCACAATCTGGATTCAACAGGTGTTCCTTGCTACAGATTGACCATTGTTTCCATGCTTTTTTAGTGGACAAAGATAAGCAAAAAAATCATAAAAATGTATCCTGAATTCATACTATTATTTCCAATTCAGATTTAGGATTAACTAGTTTTTACTTCATTTTGATCTTATGTCTTTTTTCCCTTATACTGAAAATCTTGGTTCCTAATAGCATTAATGTAATTACTCATTTGCTATATCGTGTGTATGTGTGTGTGTGTGTGTGTGTGTGTGTGTTTCAGATTCTCTTTTAGAGTCATTTATATTTACATGTTTTAGAGTCATTTGTATTTACATGTTTAGAGTCATTTACATGTTTAAATATATTTAATGATATATGACAAACCAGCTAACTCAAACATATATGTGTATGTATATATATATGTATGTATATGTGTGTATATATATATATGTATGTGTGTGTGTGTGTATATATATATATGTATGTACATATACCTGAATCACTGTGCTACACACATGAAACTAGCACAACATTGTAAATCAACTCTACTTTAATTTTTAAAAGATGGAATCAAAAGACTGCAGGTGGGGCATGCCATCTCCTATATATATATATATACATACACATTCCTCCTGAAGTCTAATTTTACAGAGATTCCAGATAAGGAGCAGAAACCTCATTTCACAGAGAGGCTATTGCATAGAAATTTTGTCATTTCTATGAAAAAAATTAAAAGTCTGAAACTCGATAAAAGATACAGATGTGCCTGTCCAGATTCCAAGCTGGATGACCAGGACGGGTGATCTTTTTTCAGGTTAACATGAGAGGGACAAGAAGGTTAGGAAAATTCACAGTAAAATTTTTTTTAACTGTCTTGAGAAAGATGACCAGTGAGATGGGTATGGACTATTCTCAGTGATGTCTGAAAATTTCAGAATTAAGTGTAGTAGAATGAGTTAGCTGAATAGAGAGTAGTAGAAAGGGGATATTTGACATTGAGATTGAGTGGTGATAGTACAATATCTAGGATATAACACTTTTAGTGCAGGGCCATGGTATGGTGATTGGAAAGGTACGAGGGCTAAAGAAGTCAAGGAAATGGGAATCCAGGTTTGGGTGGATCATCTATGCAGATATTGATATCTTTAAGCTGGGGTGTGATCAACTCAGGGAGTGTTTCAATTGAGATGTAGGAATAGAGTATTAGAATTTCTACTTATACCTGACAATATCCTTTCAAGATTCCTTTCTAGTGCATGCCTTATGTTGTACACTATAGTACAATACACTTTGTAGAGGGACTGATTTACATGAACAAGCAGCCAATTAAAGATTGGAGCTGACTGGACCCTGCAATCTCTTCATAGTGGCTAAATTATACTCCATGGTATGGCTATGCTACCATAAATGTAACTCATTCCTTCTTAAGAGAATATTTGGTTTGTTTCTAATAAAAACAAAAATAAACAAATGGGACCCAATTGAGCTTAAAAGCTTCTGCACAGCAAAGGAAACCATCAACAAAATGAAAAGACAACCCACAGAATGGAAGAAAACATTTGCAAATGATACAACCGACAAGGGATTAATGTCCAAAATATACAAGTAGCACATGCAGCTTTATGTCAAAAAGCAAACCATCCAATCAAAAAATGGGGGGAAGATCTAAATAGACAGTTCTCCAAAAAAGACATACAGATGGCCAAAGAGCACAGGAAAAGATGCTCAACATCACTGATTATTATAGAAATGCAAATCAAAACTGTAATGAAGTGTCACCTCACACCAGTCAGAATGGCCATCATCAAAAAGTCTACAAACAATAAATGCTGGAGAGAGTGTGGAGAAAAGGGGACCCTCCTACACTGTTGGTGGGAATGTAAATTGGCAGAACCACTATGGAGAACAGTATGGAGGTTCTTTAAAAAGCTAGAAGTGGAACTATCATATGATCCAGCAATCCCACTCCTGGGCATATATCCAGAAAAAAACCCATAATTTGAAAGAATACATGCACCCCAATGTTCATTGCAGCACTATTTACAATAGCCAAGACATGGAAGCAAGCTAAACGTCCAGAGTACAGAGTAATAGATAAAGAAGATGTAGTATATATACAATGGAATATTACTCAGCCATAAAAAAGAATGAAGTAACGCCATTTGTAGCAACATGGATGGACCTAGAGATTATCATACTGAGTGAAGTAAGTCAGACAGAGAAAGACAAATATCGTATGATATCACTCATATGTGGAATGTAATTTTTAAAAAAGAGATACAAATGAACTTATTTACAAAACAGAGGCAGACTTATAGATATTAAAAACAAACTTATGGTTGCCAAAGGCGCAACGTGGAGGGGAGGGATAATCAGGAGCTTGGGATGAACACACGCACATTACTTTATGAAAGACAGATGACCGACGGGGTCCTAATGTACAGCACAGAGAACTCTACTCAATATTCTGTGATAACCTGTATGAGAAAAGAACCTAAAAAGAATGATATGTATGTGTATAACTGAATCACTTTGCTGTAGACTCTTTATGAAAGACAGATGACCGACGGGGTCCTAATGTACAGCACAGAGAACTCTACTCAATATTCTGTGATAACCTGTATGAGAAAAGAACCTAAAAAGAATGAATATATGTATGTGTATAACTGAATCACTTTGCTGTAGATCTGAAACTGACACAACATTGTAAATTAATTATACTCCAATAAAATTAAAATATTAAAATTAAAAACAAATATTTGGTTTGTTTCCAATCTTCAGTATTATAAAAATGGTAAAATAAACACTTTTCTTACATATTTTTCTGCAGAGCTATTCAATTAGGAAAAATTCTTAGAAACAGAATTAGTGGGTGGGAATTTATGGATTTCAAAAGTATATTATTAGCTAAATTGGTACATATAATTGGAAAAAATAATCTCATTGCCAAAATATCACTGAAAATTCTAATTGACTTTGTATTTTATGAAAGTTCTTATCAAGTCATAAATAAAAGAAAATTGATTAATATGAGAAGGGCAGAGAAAAAATTTCATCAACACAAACACTGATGTACCTGATTTTAGGAAACCTAGAGAAATAAATATTTTGTGTCATTGATTCTACTTTTCATTTTTAATGATTCACACTTTCCTAATATTTTCTTTTATATATCTATTTTGTTATATAGACTTATTTGTGTGACTCAACTAAGTGGCCAATTTATGGCTCCAGAATTATGGAAATTTCACTAAGCAGAACAGAAACAAGAAACTGGCTTTCCCTTTGCCACTCTTTTCTCTCATAGTATCTGGGAAGAAAGTACCATAAAAGATAACACGAGGTATACCTTGTCAAATTCAAGGTAGCTAACTGATTCCTTAAACAACAAGAACAAATACCACCAAAAGCCCTCAGTCACATTTTCATTATTATTATTTTACAATTTTGCCATTTGATTTTTTACTTCTTGACACTGGTCAATGTTACTACATAATTTCAATTCATTGCTTCAGTTTCCAGATCTGGAAAACTCACACGAGATTTAGTTGGAGAATCAATGACATTCAACTTTAGTATCAAGCTGACTGCTAACAAAATTGTCAGAAATGGCGTTTCCTATAGAGGAGGAACCATTCCACTCATTCATGTAATAGAATGAGAATTAGCTTCTGTTTATGTCTTTAATTAGCCATGTTCTCTTCTTCTAGACTGACAATGAACAAAGGAAGAAACAGAAATCTGATCATGCAGATGAGAACAAAAGAGTGCTTTTTAAAACATACTAACTAAGTGATGGAATTCCTGTGGTTAAAGTCATAAATGGTCCCCAGAGACGCCATTGACAATCGCTGTTTTGACTGAATGGAGTCCTTCAGTCAATGCATTCTGTTTTAGTTGTCTTTTTTTTGTTTTTTAATTACCTGATTCACTGTTTTTGTTGTGGTCCCATGAGACTTTGCCTTCTCCTGTGGAATTTTCCTGAGGAGAGTCTCATGAGATGACATTTCTTCTAATTAGATTTCTTGGCTGTTAGAGATTATTATGCTAGAAAACCCCCATTCTTTCCTCCCTCTTCCCTTCTCCATTACTACTATCCTGTTCTTGTGTTTTTATTTATGCAAGATGCAAGCCAGATATTATATTAATAAGAGAGCTGATTTTCCTCAAGGAGCTATTCATTAGCATAGAATAGAATTGCAACCCTTTTGCAATTTCTGGGAATTCTTTAAATTCTTTCCATACTTTTTTTTCATTTTAAGTAGTAAATTTTGGAAGATACACTTGAACTACTTCTGTTTACTGTGAATGTTGATGGAGATTTGGAGTTTTCACAATTAAATTTTAAAATTGAAGAGAGAATTAAAATCAGGAACTGTATCTTATAAACATAGGTAGCATATCACATTTGATGTGTGTAAACTTTTTGAAAACTTAATTAAATGGAACAAAGGTGCCATATCAGAGCAAGGGAGTATCTTACACAATGAAGTCCAGATCCTTTGTTATTTGAGATATATACATTAAAATACATAGAATTAGATGATATTTTTATTTCTGTCACAAATGCTATTTTATTAAATGAATAATATTAAAACAAAAAATAAAGACCTTCTTATACTCTTCAGATGAATACATCTTCTAGGGCACAAAAATATTTTTTTTAAAGACCACAGTTATATTCATTATGATTCCAAAAATAATCTCTTAAAACAGACATGAGATCCTTAAACTCCCAAACATCCCAGGAACACTCAATAAAAGTTTTGGAAATCTTTTTTACATCCTCAGAAGACTTATTTTGTGTCTTCTTTCCTTGCTGGTTTAGGTTCTGTAACTTAACTGACCAGACAAAAGAGGTCATCTGAAGTCTATGACCACAGGGGTAAGACTTGAACCTGGGGAGCAATGCAGTACTTCTCCCTTTCAACAGGTTGTCCAGGCACTCATAACCTGTATTATTCATAAGTTGAAGCACCACTTTGGTTTGTATGCACAGCATATTTTTAAATCAAAATGTATGGACAGCCCCAGCAAACACTGCTTGCTCCTCTAGCGCTATAGCAGGTAGGAGTCGATAAGACTCATCCCTGACTTAATTAAGCCAACTCTAGTGGTAGTTATCTGCAACTAAAAATAAAGTCCTCACTGTCTCAAGAGCTACCAGACTTTTTATCTTATGTCTGGTTGTGCTAGCAACCACAGAGGTGGGGTGGACACTCTCTTTGCTCATCATGGGCCCTTCCATACCATTATCCCTTGGTCATCCTTAAAAACCTCAGCTTTTTTTTTTTTGATTTGATTTGATTTGATTTGATTTTTTAACATCTTTATTGGAGTATAATTGCTTTACAATGGTGTGTTAGTTTCTGCTTTATAACGAAGTGAATCAGGTATACATATGCATATGTCCCCATATCTCTTAAAACCTCAGCTTTGACCTCCTGTCTGTCCTCCTTAAACACTTTTTGCTTTCCAGGACTCTAAACTCTGCTGTTCTTCCCACTTCACTGGCTGCTCCTTCTCAGTCTCCTTTGCTGATTTGTCTTCATCTCTCTGACCTCTTATTATTAGAGTCCTCCAGAGTTCAGGCCTTGGACATCTTCCCTAACTACTGCATTCCTTTGGTACTATCACCCTGGCCCATCTTTACATGCTGACTCCAAAATTTAGACCTTCACTCTGTACTTCTCCCCTGAATGCTAGACTTGTATATCCCATTGGCCACTCCACACTGCCACTCCGGTGTCTAGAGGCTTTGCAATAACATGCTTTAAACATCACCCGACTTCTCACACTTCTCACCTCCTCTGCTGATGCCACCCAAGTTCAAGTTATGACTATCTCTCCCTTGGACAATTACAATAGACTCCCAACCAGTCTCCTTAAGGATCTATTTCTGTCCTGCAGTCTATTCTCGACACTAGAGCCAAAGTGATCATGATAACAAATAAGATAAATTATGTCACTCATCAGTTCATATCTTCCCATATCTTTCCAGCTCACTCAGAGAGAACTCCGATATATTTACACTGACCAAGAAGACCTGACCTCATCCACTGGAATTTTGCTGACCTGAGCTCATATCCCCTCACCCCTCACCTGACTTCAGTCACACTGGCCTCCCTGATGTTATCCAGATGCCCCTTGCCAGGGACTCTCCCACCTCAAGTCTTTTGTACATGTTTCTTTCTCTGCCTGAAGTGCTTCTCTGCCAATGTCTATGTGGCTTGCTTCCTCATCACCGTACCATCCTACTTCATTTCTCTTCAATGCACTTGTTGCCATGTGGTGGATCAGACATTTCATTTACTTATTTTACTTATTTCCTGCCACCCCCTAGACACAAAAATTTAAACTCTGTAGGGGCGGGAATTTTTGCCTTTGTTGTTCACTGATGTTTCCATATCCCCAAAATAGTACCTGGCAACACAGTGCTTACTCAATAAATAAGTGTTGAATGAATGAATTTCAGATAGCCTTGAAATCATAGATACTACCATTCAATCTGTTGGCAAACATAAAATGACAACCTAGAGCATATTCCTTAAGTTGTGTCTTCAGTACTATGGTGGACAAATATACAGAATAACTGCCTTCAAAAGAATTATAAGAAGTTATATTCTACTTTGGGGTTTTAGACACATCTGTATAGAACACAAACAAGCCAGTGTAAGGACAACACATAAGATAAGAATCACAATTGCTTCTGTATCGCTGCTATCTTTTGAGACAGGACATACATCAATAAATACATCATTCTAAAACCTATTTTTTTAAAAGCAAGTTCCACCTCTATTTGTTTGTCAGGAACAAATTCACACATCAACATACAGGTGGACCACAAAATAAATATTTGTTCAAATTTCATTTATTCAAACAGTTATTCAAAAAACAGATTCTGTGAGCCTCTCACGTACCAGATACTGCCTGAAAGACATAGGCTCTAATTGTGGATGAGAAGGGCCAGTAACTTGCACTTACAGAGCTTATCATGATTTGCTTGGGCTTTGACCTAACAGATGAAGGAAAACTGGAAAGTTTTCTTTATTCTTGTATGCCACAGAAGCATGCTTCCCCTTATACCTGGAATTCCTTCAACATCAATTTGCCAAATATTGGTAAGTTATATGAGGAAGAGGAATAAGGGCACAGGGGCAGTGAAAGACAGTTTGCCTATTTCATGAAAAGTTAAATATATACTTATCATATAACCCAGAAGTTTCAGTCCAGTAGACATGAAAGCAACCACAGAAAGACCTGTACATGGATGTTCAGAACAGCTAAATTAGTAATATCCAAACACTGGAAACAATCCAGTGTCCATCAACAGCTCAATGAGTAACCAAACTGTGGTATAGCCACACAATGGAATAATAATAAGTAATAAAAAGGGCAAACTCTTGATGCATGCAACAATTTAGGTGGATCTCAAAATTGTCGTGCTAAATGGAAAAAAAAGGTACAAAGAGAACGGTATAATTTCATTTATATAAATTCTAAAAAATGCAAATGAATCCATAGGAACAGAAAGCAGATCATTGCCTAGAGACATAGATGAAAGAAAGTGAGGGGCTTCCCTGGTGGCGCAGTGGTTGAGAGTCCGCCTGCCGATGCGAGGGACACGGGTTCGTGCCCCGGTCCGGGAAGATCCCACGTGCCGCCGAGCGGCTGGGCTGGGCCCGTGAGCCATGGCCGCTGAGCCTGCGCGTCCGGAGCCTGTGCTCCACAGCAGGTGAGGCCACAACAGTGATAGGCCTGCGTACCGCAAAAAAAAAAAAGTGAGGACTGCAAAAGGGCTCAAGGAACATTTTAAGAGAGATGGAAATATTTGTTATCTTCATTGCGGTCGTGTTTTATGGGAGTATACACCTACCAATGTTCATCAAACTGTGCTCTTTAAATACGTACTTTTTCTTGTACAAAAGTTATACCTCAATAAAGTTATTTTTAAACATAGGCATACCATACAATTTATCAAAAAAAAATTTTGGAACTACATCTTCCTCCAAGAAAAAGCACTGGCTGAAGCACCTAGCAGTGTTTGGTACATAGTGGTGCTAAATGCTAAATGCAAAAAATAAATATTTATAAGTAACTATTAGCACTTACATAATGCTTCCTATCTATCAGTAACATTTGTTAATTTAATTAAGCTAATAACAAGTCTATAAAGCCATCTTTATTATTAAAAATTTTTAAAGAAATACTGTACAATTGTCCTCTATTTTAGGTTAGGACACTGAGAGCTTAGTCCTCAAGGTTCTCCAGCTGGTGAGTTGCAGAACTGAGACTCCAATGCATGCAGTCTGTCTCTAGATGCATGTCTTTAGCTCCCTCAGCATATCACCATAGAAGAAAGGAAAGAAGGAATTAAAGAACTCAGAGAAGAGAGGCTTCTCTGTGTGCTTGGCAGTCAGAGAAGTCTTTTGAAAAAGACAGGATGTTTGCTGAGCTTTGAAAGATAAGGAAGCTCTGGAAAAGGAAGAGAGTGGATGTGCATCTCAGACAATGTAGATGCTGCCAGGCATGAAAGGGCCTGAGAAAGTATTTGTCCAGTTTCTGGTGACATTCTTTACAGGGTGAGTTAGATCAAATTCCACTGACATTTTATCTTATAAATATTGCATGCAGGCTAGAAATAGCCAAGTCAGTGGCGAAGAAGGACAAGGGGAGGTGATTTCTCCCCTGACAGAGGTCCCAGGGCAGGAAAGGAGCAGAAGATGGAGATAGAGCTGACTGTTTAATGATGAATGTGGCAATCTTTTTCTTTAATGTGCAATATTATATGACTGAGAAAAGGGGAAATGATGAGCCTTGGCTTCTCATACCGACAGGGAAAAGGAAATATTGCTTTCACAGGGTCATGTGCCCACACCCAAACTGGTTGTCAGAATTAGGATTTAATAACAATAAAAATATTGCTCTTGTGATTTGACCATGCTGGTGAAGATGATGTTAACCAGACATTCAGGAGGACAGATGCAGTGCATACATTCACAACTAAAGAAACCAAGAGACGTCTTTCACACCAGAGAACAACTATGAGGAAAGGGCAGGCAGAGGAAGGGAAGGTCACACAAGGTGGCTGAAGAAGCAGAGAGGACCAGATGCAGATCTTGAAAAAGCTCACAAAGCAAAACCAACAACTGAAGAATGGAAGGAGGAGAGCAGACTTGTGGTGGAGGTGGAAGCTGCCCTGAATCCACGCTGATACAAAGAGGATAAAAGAAAAGTGGACAGTGAGCGACATCACGCAGATACACCCTACTTGTAGGAAGTGGTCTGCCAATGGAGAAGTGAGAGGAGACAAACACTGCATGATGAGCAATGCTGCAGCTACCAATCTGAGGGATTGGGAAGAATAGCACTAAGTTCACTCTCATATAAAATTATACATCATAAAAGAATTTCTGCTAGCCTAAAACATGGCTAGTGCCCTTATTCCCATGAGCCTCCTGAAAATGGTAGGTCGAGGAGTAATTTAACTTATATATGAGCAATGATCAAAAAAGTACCCACCTAAAAGCGTATTCAAAACAATTCTCAACAGACTATTAGTGGAGGAAATTCAGCAGCACTTTAAGAGTACAATAATACAAAATAATCTAGCGGTCTTTATTCTTGTACTATAAGTATGGCTCACTGATAAAAATATATTAACATAATTCACTATAATAATTTGTTCAAAAGTAAAAATTTCAACACCCATTATTTGTGAGAAAAAAATTTAAACCATGGTAAGAGAAAGATAAGCCTTTAATGTCTTTGTCAAACTAAAGGCCTGAATTATACAAAGTGAGAAGCAGTGGAAAATTTCCTCTTGAAAACTGAGATGACCACTATCAGTGGAAAAAGAATTGAAGTATAAAAAGTGGAAAGGGGGCTTCCCTGGTGGCGCAGTGGTTGAGCGTCAGCCTGCCGATGCAGGGGACACGGGTTCGTGCCCCGGTCCGGGAGGATCCCACATGCCGCGGAGCGGCTGGGCCCGTGAGCCATGGTCGCTGAGCCTGAGCGTCCAGAGCCTGTGCTCCGCAACGGGAGAGGCCACGGCAGTGAGAGGCCCGCGTACCGCAAAAAAAAAAAAGTGGAAAGGATATGGATACAAGTGTCATCAGTTGCAGATGATATGATCATTTACTCAGAAAACTCAAGAAACTCAAAAAATCATTAGAAGTAATCAAATCAGTAGAATCTATGTATCGGTAGCTATATCTGTATCATATATTAAAACAAGAACCAGTCAGTGTAATGAAAGCAGCAGTTACAAAAAAGAAAGTAAATTATCAAAGACCAAATGTTATAAGAAATATGAAAACCCCATATTAGGAAAACTTTAAAGCACTATTTAGGTACCCAAAGACTTAAAGAAAATATATATCATAATCTTAGATAAGAAAACTCAATGTCATCAAGCTACCAACTCTTTCTAATTTAACCTGTGAATTTATAACTTTCCCAAGAAAATGACTAGGCCTTAAAAAAATAGACAAACAAATTCTAAAGTTGATACAGAAAAATCAACAAGGAAAAATTTCCACATAATATCTGAGTGAGGTTAATGAATTGCATTATAAAGCCTAATGGATTACTATAGTGTCTTATTGTGAATGGATCGATAGATCAAAGAAAGAATATATAAATAGAACCAAATACACGAAGGATTTTGTTTTAGGGTATTTCTATCAGTAGAAAAAATAGAAATTATTTAGTAAATGGTGATGAGGGAATTTGTTAGTCATCTAACCAACACTGAATCACTGTATCACTGCAATAAAATTCAGATGGACCAAAATCTTAAGTGTGAAAAGTAGGACCATGAAATTACAGTTTGTGTGCTAGTAGAAAAGGCATTTCTAAATCAGATACAAAATCCAGGAAAAATAAATGGAAAAGCTGACTATTTTAAATATATAAACCCAAAAATGTCTACATGGTAAAAATTATCATAAAGACAAAGACAAAAATAAAATATAGAAAAGTAATAAACTATGGTCTTTAATGTTTAAAGCACATTATGCTAAGTGAAATAAGTCAGACAGAGAAAGACAAGTACTATATGATTTCACTTATATGTGGACTCTAAAAAGCACTAACAAACAAAAATCCCCTACTTCCTAGATACAGAGAACAGATTGGTGGTTGGTAGTTGCCAGAGGGGTGGGTGAAATGGGTGAAGGGAGTCAAAAGGTACAAACTTCCAGTTATAAAATAAGTCATGGGATGTAATGTACAGCCTAGTGACTATAGTTAATATTACTGTATTGTATATTTGGAATTTGCTAAGAAAATAAATCTTTAAATTTCTCATCACAAGAAAAAATAATTTTGTAACTACATATGGTGATGGATGTTAACTAGACTTATTGTTGTGAATATTTCACAATATATACAAATATTGAATCATTATGTTGTACACCTGAAACGAATATAATGTTATATGTCAATTATATCTCAATAAAAAAAAATTTTTTTAAAGCAATAAGGTATGGCCCTTAACGTTTAAAGAACATTAATACAAATCAATACAAAAATTTCAAAATGTCTAAGTGAATAAATAATTATATATAGTCTTTGGTTGAACCATATACTATTCTAAGCGCTCTACATTACATATACTATCTCACATAATTTCCCAACAATACTACTACTGTACAATACTACTACTATCCCATTTTACATATGAGACAAGTTAAGTAACATGCCCAAGATGACACATATATTGAGTGACAGGACTGGTATTTGAATCCAGGAGAACCGTATTCCAAGTTCAGGGTTTGACCACCATACTACGCTGCCTCACCATGATATAATAATTAGTCTTATAATGAGAATGAGGTAGCTCCCCAGGTAGCCGTTGGAACACTCCTCAGGATGTAAATTTAAATGGAAAAGGCAAAGTTCAGAATATGTATATAGATTCCACCATTAGTGTAAAATAATTAATGGACTATAGACACACACATGTATATACTTACTTCTGCGTAAATTATTCTTGGAAATATACTGAAAAAAAAAAAAGACCTGGTACTTGGAGAGATAACTGGGTAGGTAAGGGTATACAGGAGTAAGGGGGACGTTTTGCGGCATGCTGCTCTATGTTTTTGAAAGTCGTGCCATGTCATGTATTAACCGTTGAAAAAAATTAAATATTTTTCTAAAATAACACATATTTAGTGTTTAGTGCACTGCATGGTTTATTGCAATCACACTCTTTGTAGTGAAAGTGCTTATAAAGAGTGAAATGGCCAAATGTTTACACATAGACAAAGACAGAAGCCTTGAGCTAAACGGCTGTTAACAGCATTTTAGCTTTTCCCCAGTAGCACATAGCCAGTTCAGAGCTGGGTCTAGAGTAGACAGTGAATAAACACTACCCAGGTGCCAGAAAACTCAGTGCCCAACTTAAAGCTGGTCACACTAACTCCCTTAACCCTTAAGTTGACTCATTTGAGTTTTCCTTTCTCCCTTGGTTCTCACATTCTGTGTCTACTATATTCATTTTACTGTTATTTCCTATGTTGTAAACTTCAAATCATTTTGGAGTGACAGATAGACTCTTCATAGTTAGCATATACAAAAGCATAATTTTAAATGTTTGCTTACCAAAGCATTTCCATAAAATGGAACAAGAGAATTTGTTGCTCTCACCAGGCATGGGCACTCACTTTCCATTTAACTTAGTGAAATCACTCACCTGTAACAGTCTGTAATTTGCTGTTTTTACCAAAGCATTTTGTTTCTTTCCAGTGTTTGCGAAGTAGTGAATCAATTCATCTCCCTGAACATGAACTCTAAACTGAATGATCGACCAGTGTGCTCCTTAAAGCTTAACTTGGAAATGATAGTCACTTTCTAAAACCACCACAAAATAACAAGAACCTACCTTAATGCAAAGGCTGAAAAGTAGCGAAGGCTTTGTGGTGCTATTTATAAATTGCTTAAGTTTCTGCCGCCAACCTGACTTTCACGTATTCTCAGGCTGCTGAATTACATCTTTGTACACGGTAAGGAAGCACGTCTAACATTTTTTAGGTAGGGGAGATAAACCCTGTTTGTGAGCTCTGCAGAGAATGAGACTGAACTCAGTACTTGTTTATGGCCCCCAAGATTGTTCACAAAGCCTGAAATGTATCAAATAATTACCTGGTAGCAGTAGAAGCTGGAGCTGTGCTTTGTGTGCTATCTGCTCAAGTCAATTATGACTTCTTTCAAACTGCTCCGTCTCCTTCTGCAAATTGTAGCATATATCTCCATGACAGAAAGGAGGCTCATCTTTCATTTACATTGCAGTTTTTCCAAAGTCTAAAGATAGAAAATCCTGCCTTGACTGATTATAAATAACCCTCCCCTCAGGATATGACTGAGAGACCTAAGGATGTCTGCTTTTCTCCCTCTTCATTGAAAGGGAGTTGCCATTCAATTAGATTGAATTTTCCTTTCATTTTCTATGGATGAGTTTACTTAGTATCTCTGCAGGCACATGGAGACATCCGGGTTGCTGCCTGTCTGGCTACTCAAGGCTGTCGTTTCACCAACCGAGTGGAAGCTTCAGGGTCAAGCTGGGACCGAGTCATTGTATGCAGAGCTTTATAATTTTCCCTGTTGTCCTCATTCTACTTCCTAACCACCAGGAAGCTTATTCCAGGACGCATTCAGACTTGGATCATCTAGGTTGTTCCTTACCCATTAAAACCCAGTCTTGTTTCTCATTCTTTCAGATTTACTAGACATTAGCGACTTACTCCATTCTGGCCAAGGTTAAAGGAAAGAATTAACTGCTCGTCAGCTATACTAACAGAAAGGCCTCTGAGTTGCTTTTTAACAATTAGGGTGTGGAAACCGCTAAACCATTAGAATGACTGCACTCTGGAAATTGAAAAAGACGTTAGAAATTGTGTATTCTCCACATCCCATAGATTAGGAAATTGACGCTCAAAGTAACCACCTACAGAGTTAGTTAGTTGAAGATCTGAAACCAAAACTCAGGTCTCCTTTTCTTTCCATACTGATTTGCTGACTGCAAATCTTCAATAGTTTTTGAGGTTTTGAATTGCAAGATAACCCAAAAGTGAATCATTGCTGTTTGAGTCTCTGGCATATGTCTATCATATAATAAAAGGTATAATATAAAAATAGACTATATATATATATATAAATAGACTATATATCTGTAATTTATGTGTATGTTTCTACAACAGAATAATAGAAGATATCTACTAGATAATAAAGAACATGGAGCATGAGATAAAAATTGTCATGTGTGTTCTTGTGGGTGAAGAGGACTCGTGGGAAGCAGAGTCCTTTCTCTTCATTGGGGTGTGCCATACAAAGATATTTACACTATGGATCATCCCCTTTTATTTTAACCAGATAAAATTGGTTTGAAATAACCAACATGTTTATTTTTGAAAAGAGAATTTGTTACCTTCTCCAAGCATCAACACTAAGGCTGTCCACTCACTCTGTGAAATCGTTCACCTGTAATAGTCACGATTTGCATTTTTACAAGGACTGGAAGAGGAAATATCACAAAAGGCTTAGCTTCTTCTTAGGGAGGGCAGAAGAGTGACAATTTAAGAACATAGACTTTAGTGTTAAATAGACGTTGTTTTGAGTCCCAGTTGTGCTATTTATTAACTAAGACATCTTGAAATTTTCTTCTGTAGGATTGCATTGTTGGTGAAAGAGTCATCATAAAGAAAACCACTTTGTAGAAGTTTTCTAAAGATGAATGAGGTAACGAATGAAAGTGCTTAGCTCTTTGTCTGAGTCATAGTAAGCCCTGAATGAATATAACATATTCTAACCAAAGGGGCCGTGGGAAAGGGAAGGAGCTGTTCCAGGTTTGTTTAGGTGGTAGGGAGTATTGGAGAAAGGAAGCTGTCTTGAATATATATAATAGGACAATAGCAGATGGGGCCCTAGAATGTCATGTCTAGTGTCAGTAATAGATAAGTCATCTCCAAAATCATCCTGAATCCTTACTAACTGATCTCTAGTCATTTTACATAGCTTCTCATCAGTGCATTTTCCCATACAGTCCAGACTACCTGAAATGCTTTCCACTTCTCATTGCCACCCCAGCTCTCGTGGTAAGACTATTTTTTTATTTTTTATTTTTGGTCACGCCAGGGCAGCTTGCGGGACATTAGATCTCTGACAAGGGATCAAACCCATGCCCCCTGCATTGGGAGCGTGGTCTTAAACCCTGGACTGCCAGGGAAGTCCCTCATGGTAAGGTTACATATTCTTCAGTCTCCGATCATCCTCCTGTTTCCAAGTCCATCTCCTCAGTGAACTCAGCTCTTTAAGGGAAGAGGCTATGGCAATTATAGAGGTTTTAATGTTATGCATATTTTTATTCCTAAGATTTAGAAGAGTATCTGATATATAATAGGTATCCAAACATTATTTGATGAATAAATGTATGAATGAACCACTCACTGCTCAGCCTACCTGGATTAGAACCCCTGGAAAAATTCTGCTGGCATCCTTCTTTCTAAAGTGAAGAGCTATCCCATTTGCTCTTGAATGGGTGTGACCAAGCACTGGGTATTCTGAGTGTCTATTTTTCCAACAAGTATACCTCCCCAAAAACAATAACAAAAAAAAAAAATTAAAAGCAAAAACTGGATGGTCACCTTTTTCACTGAATGTGACAAAGTGGTGTATTCTAAGAAACAACTCTTTCTAATAACCCAGTCAAAGTAGAAAAAGAAATCTAGTGCCTAACCAAGTTCAAGGACAAACTCTACTAAGTCTCCAAAGTTCATCCACTTATTTAGATGGACTGTGTACTATATAATACTATTGTAGCACTGTCAAATTTCTTGGATCTAATAATGTTCTCCATCTTCTAATACATTTATAACTGCAAGTCTATTCCTAGAGACTTCTTTACCATTTTGAGTAAGTTCCTCATCTACGCCATGGCTCAATATTCTCATCTATAAAACAGACATAATAAAAGAGCCTATTATGTCTTCATAGGGAGGGTCTGAGGAAGAAATTAGTGATAAAAGTAAGACATTTAAAACAGCACAATGGACAATTAATAAAAGTTAAATATGATTATATTAAAATATTTTACATTAATTTAGGGGATTTTATGGTTATAGTTACATAATTAAAGGTGTGTAAATAAGTGATTCTTGTAAACATTGGAAAACCCCTCCAAGAACTGAAGAAATTTACTTTAAAAATAAACATTGTACTCTTACATTCCCTCATACGTTTTGGATGACTTATCAGAAAGTGCATTTTCTGGATTAAGAGGTGTGGGACAGGAGGTCTTCCTTTATGTGAATATTTCAGTCTACCAATGGCCCCCTAATACCTTACTCTTTCTTTCTCTTATACTTCTTCCATTTTCTCTTCTTACATTTCTACCCCACATGCTAGTGTGGAATTAAAATTCTATATGATCATCATTAGTGTATAGGAATACAAGAGATTTCTGTGCATTAATTTTGTATCCTGCTACTTCACCAAATTCATTGATTAGCTCTAGTAGTTT